>NC_044007.1:64756741-64936741 GCF_900496995.4 Aquila chrysaetos chrysaetos
TCTTTGTCATCCTGATCTCTGGTGCTCTCAATAATGCAGCAAGCCTTTGCTCCACCAAAGCGTCACCTGTCTAGGTGAGTCGTGCCATCCCCTATCTGAAGTGACAGCCATCTTTGAGTACCAGCATCTTAACTGACTTCTCTTTCATCATCCATGTTAGAGAAATAACATTTTCGACAAGGTGTTGGGTTCCCCCCCCCCTTTTCTTTATTCTTTCCCCAGCCCCCCTTCACCCCTTAGTTAGAGCACCTGATCAAAAAATTATTTCTGACAAAGATTTCCTGCTCCAAATTAAATGAGCTCAAGGAGACGGAGCATTTTCACGCAGAAAGAAAGTGAAACGTTGATGTTGGAAGTTAATGAATCTGGTAGCAGAGAGAACATTATTGAGACTGGATAATATGATCTAACAGCTTTCCCTCTTCTTATCCTCCCCGTAAAGAATGTATGGAAGTCAGTTATGTGGCATGATTCTAACATCTGTCCTACCCCATAATGGTAATTTGTATAAGTAATGGAAACAGGTTAAATACTTCCATTCTAATGTTGCCAGCAGGGATGAAAATGAACATTTCAATGAAATAATCTCGACAGAGCAGGGAGAGGAGGGGTGGATGGACTGATTCATCTCCAGCTCTCTTTGGTGATCCGAACACTAATGAGAATGCTTGAATGTATAGTGTATCAGATAGAAGGGGAAGAGCAAGTAAATTTCTCAGATTAGAATCACTGTGAAAATATACCCGCATGCAAGCTGCTTCGTTCTCCAATTGCCAGTGTTGGCTAATAATTTGCAGCATTCATTTTAAGGGGATAGGGGAGAGAAGAGAAGGAGGTGAAGAAGCTTTTTGTTGGTTTTTAATGGAATGCCTTTAAGGGTTATCATTCAACCTGCTAGAAGCACAGAGGTTGTTCTTGTTACAGTACCTTATCTACTTTTCAGACCCATTGCATTAGAATTAGAGGGTAGGCAGTTCTAGTATTTTGCCCCCCATTTTGCTGCAATTAGAAATGAAAGACACAAACCACTGTAGTAAGGTTATTTGGTTGCCTGATAGTCTGTGCTGCTCCTCAGCCATTGTCATAACTAAGCCATATTTTTCCACTGTAGTGACACTGTAATACAGACACACACACAGATTTGTAGCATCTGTGCCAGAATTTTGTATGAACATTTGTATATACTAATATAGAAAATTTGCAAATCTTCCAGCAGGCATGTTAGCCTCTCACAATGTGAGATTTTGGATTCTTTTGTAAAACTCTCATGACTGTATACTGGAAACGTATTTGTAAGTGTTTTTTTTCCTCTCCCTCATGTTTTTCTGTAATGAGGGAGATGTGTGGCTATAGATTGTCTTTTCTATCCGTACTTTTTTGTCCAAGATGTGAAATGTGTTCTTGTGTGCAGTGGAAGTCACCCCCAGCCTAGAGTGCAGTTTGTGCAAGGTGACAGTGTGGGCTGTGAAAACTTCTGCAGCTGCTGTCTCCTGTTGGCTGGGTAAATATTAGAAGCTGTGGAAATACATCTGTTGAAAAATGGTGAACACTCACATCGTGCCATTACTGTTTAGTTCCAGAGTAGGCCCTGATTTAGTGAAGAATTTTAGACTTAAACCCATCCCTATTTGTTGAAACTACGAAATATGTATTTCAGTGAAAATTATTTCAGTATTCAACTGCTTTACTGAATTGTGGCCTTCAGTACTTAGGTGTTTCTTCTGAATAAATTTATTTATTTATTTGGAGGATTTAAAATCAGGTCTTGAAGAGTTTACTACATTTAATTTTGTAGACTGTTAAACACAATCATTACTTTTTGTTCTTTTCAAAATAATGTATTCAATACTGAATCCCTTTTTGAATGGAAAAGAATATCTCCGTAGAGGCAGATTCCTTCAAAAGCACAGGTCCGAGGTTACAGAAAGGTTTTATGTGAGAATATTTATATTTTTAACCACATCCTTACATTTCGGATCTCTGTCTGCTTTTTCAAACAATGGATGTGTATTTATAGTGTAAATATTCTCACTGAAGCAAACACAATGTGCTGGGCTACTCACATGTACAATATATAGTGTCTCACGTCCACTTAGATTAGAATGCACAGCTTTTAACACTGCTCAAAGATGACAGTGTATCTATGGGGAAGCATTGGCATCCAGAAGGCACATTTTATAGGCAAAAAATATTAGCAAGACTTAATAAGAAGAAAAGAAATATACAAACTGCTCCCCCTAATTTTTAGTTGTCTGGAATTTGAAGCTTTTTCCTCTTTTTCCACCATGCATTTGCCTGAGTCTGTGGATGCACAAATGAGAAGGAAGAGAAAAGCTGACATTATGTTCTGTAATTTCTTCTGCTTTGGATATAGTTTTTGTTGAGGAGGATCACTGCTTATATCGGCTCTTGGTATTTTTGTGTGGTTTCAGGACAAGTGTAAACCAGCAGTGTCTTTGCAGACGCAGGAATATCTGGAGAAGATTGCTGAGAGTTTCTCGGTCACAGAAAGATATGCTGTCTGAAATCTGTCTGTCTGTTGATCTACCTATTATAATTTAGGGGGAGAATCTGAACATCTTGCGCTTTTATTTGACATAGAATAATATTACTTGTCTCTGCAAGTAATTCTAATAGGAATATTTTTGCTGTGTTTAAAATTCTGCAGCTCGCTTATTTGTCAAATTTCTGTGAGAATTTTAGTAAAAGATGCATGTTTTTAGAAATTAACATTCTTCATTTTGTGTGCTTCTGAATTAGCTCTAACAGAAACCTTTTCAGTTAGAGAATTGCACTGACCTTGCAAAATACCATATGTTGAGTGTGGTGCTATTCATCTTATAAACATTAGTAGTCTTGAATGAAAAGGTATTCTGTATATCCTATGGTAACTAAAGGAGTTAAATAAAATCTTTTTGATTGCAATGATAGAAAATGAACATTTTGGATAAATTACTCTCTGATTAGGAAGCATTATTTCTCTATGTTATTTCAGATAACAACTGTACAGACATGTGGGTGTGCAGATCATGTAAATTCTTTTTTTTTTTTTTTTTTTTTTTTAGAATCTGGCTTGAATTCTGAAATCATAGAAAGTCAGAGTCCTGGCCAATCATACATTCTTAACTCTTATATTGCAGTATATATTGGTAAGGGAATGAACTCAATCGTGTAGTAGTCTCAGCAGAACCTAAGACTAGGAAAGTAAGTGAAAGATGGATATTTCACCCTAACACTCAGTTTCTTTGCTTTGACAGTTTAACACCGACCTTTCATGTAGTTTTAACGTTTCTTGTGTGGTTTAGCTCCTTTTATTTTTATGGTAAAGTGCAAAAGAACAAGAATAGAGAAAACACACCGTCATAAATAAATAAAGGTAAATAAAAGGTAGGGCAGTGGCTCGACTGGAGTTTCTACTTAAGCAGATATTTAGATGGTTATATGTAGCAATTATAAAAATACATATTTATGCAATTTAGAATTAAGTAAAGAGATGTAAGCACATAATTCATATGGATTCTTACAAAATGCTGTATCAACTATAGCAACATTCAGCACCTTCAACAGTTTCTTACATCTGTTTATTAAAAATACTGGAATGTGAAAATTAGAGAAAATTGGCATAGTTCCACTGAGGTTAGTAAGAAGATAGCTGTTCATAAAAGCTCAGAATGTGGGCCCCCTCAGTTTTCAGCTTCTACTTGGTGACTGTCTGCTGATCATTACTAAGTTCTGTTGGTTTTTTTTTTAAATAAAAATGCCAGATGGTAACTGTCCATTTTTATGCATTTTAGGCCTCAGAGGTTTTTTATTTTTTATTTAAAAGTAATTTCAGAATCATAAACCATACTCTTCTATAACTGTTGTTTACTTTTCTGAAACTTAAAAATGTATTGTCTTTTGCTGTTAGAAATGACTGAAAACAGGTGTGTTTAATGAGAGAGCTAAGAGATCTTAGACTGTAGCTGTGGGAGTGAATTCTACTTGCAAACCTAGAGTTCAGAACTGCAGCAGTACTACTGTGCTCAGATACCTGCAGAGTGTTTCAACAGCAGCATTAGTGCAAGACTGGGAAGCTGGCTGACTTCTTAGTTCTTTTACTATGTCTGTATTTTATTTTTCATTTTATGGACTAAATGCATTTTTAAGAATTATTTTTTTTCTGGTTTTATAATGCTTTTCTGGCATCTTCCTGGCCTTTGCCTCCAGGGTGATTTCTGTAGTGACTTCTATTGTGCTTAGTACTCACCAGTCCTTTTAAATATATTCGAAAACACCCGAGGCTGATGGAACTGTAAGGAATTGGACCCTGCTTAAAACTTTTTAAAAACCCAAAAGATCAAACTATCTTCTGAAAAAATTTGACACTTAGAGGACATATGAAAGATGCAGTGGGCTTCTTAAGGTTTAGCACTACCCCAGTACTAGATGGACTACTTTCCTACTTTATCTTAAAAGATCAGACTGAAGTAGTTAGGGGCTGCATTAAGACTGAATTGCAAAGGTGAATACAGAATGCAGTACTATTACTTTTCTAACGAAAAAGAAAGTTTAAAAGAGTGTTCATATTACAATGAGAGAAATTCTTTTTATTTTTCAGAAAAGAACTCTCAGAGTGTATTAGCAACTGTGTACAAAAAGGAGCTCAACTTGTACTTACGCTCCCCCCAATTGAAGAAGGCCTCAGCTTTGTTAACGTGATAATATGTATTTTCTTCATATCACATAGGAGCAGAAGTGCCTCTTTTTCTGGGATTTTTTTCAGTATTGTACCATGGAAGGACATAGGCCACATTTCAACATCACTTGCTGCACAGTTCATCTGACAAGGAGACATATTTTTATTCAATTACTGAAAATTGTTCACAATCCGTGTTTTCTACCTTGACATGCTTATAAATGATCTACATTCCATTATCACTGTGATTTTTTTTAAGCTTCTTTTACAAAACTGGAGGGAAATGTGTACAAGTATGTTTTCTGCTATGCAATAAAAGTGTACATTTATCACTTAGGTACATGTAAGCCACTTCTGTGAATTGGGCCCTTGGAGTAAATGTGTTTTGATGTAATGGCCATCTGCTCATGAATATCACATTTGCTAGTTTAAAAAATAGTTTGATATAGATAAACACATAGTTTGGTAAGATTGTATAGTTTCACCAGGTAGCAATACAATAGCAAAGTTTTATATTTACCGTGAGCCAATAATTAAGCCGGGATGGAGGTCTCAAGTGTTTCGTTTGTTGCTTTTAAAAATTAATCTCTAACATTTACTTTTAGTTTCTGACTGCTGTTTTCAAAATGGTAAATGCAGGACCCACATCAGATCATAACAGGAGGCAAAGTATATCCTAGCCATTTCAGAAAACATAGTCTTGCTTCTCTTTTCACCTTGTAAAAATGAAAGCTGCTCTGCTCTCAGATGGACCCAGTACAGCCAACCACCAGGAGACCCTGGAACAGCTGAGCTGACACACTTGCCCCATATAGCTCCATTAGAGTCAGGTGTCAGGGACACAGAAATGGCCCTTGAAGCTGTAGCTAAAGCCAGTTTGCCGGAAAAGACTGCACTGACGAGATGGAGCTGGTCAAGCCAGTGGTTCTGAGTGCCTAGGTCTGAGGGGTGCAGGTCAGCTGCAATGTGTTGCGTATACGTAGTGCAGTAAATATAGCTCAGTGCCAGGCCATTTTTTAAGTTGATAAAAACTGGTTTACTAGGCTCTTTGTTTGATTTTGGTTTTGATATTATGGTATCTGCTGTGGTCCTGGCACATATTTTACTGCTGAAGTCAAAGTTTATTCTTAGGTAGCACTGATATCAAACTGTAACCAGGACAGAGTATGTGGATTTATAGTATGTGGAGCGTGTGAGTGATGGCGAGTTTGGTTTCTGGATGTGTCTTCAAAATTTGTCTTTATGGTTACTGCTTTTAGTACAGAAGACAGCAACGATGTAAAATGTGTGTGTTCGATAACTTTGTCTTGTTTTCCCCCCCGTCTCCCCTCCTGTATTTTAGCATATGTTCCTGAGGAGGAATTGAAAGCAGCAGAAATAGATGAAGACAGCGTGGAAGATGATGGGCTGTCTCTGGACATCCAGGAGAATGAGTATTTGTGCAATGAAGAAGCGGAGATCAAAGAGGCTCAAAGCTACCAGAACTCCCCAGTCAGCACTGCAACTAATCAGGATGCAGGCTATGGTTCGCCGTTTAGTGAAAACAGCGATCAGCTGGCCCATTTCAAAAGCACTTCCTCTAAAGAAGAGAAAGAGGATCCTCAGTGCACAGACAATGTTTCCTATCCACAGGACAGCTTGGCACAAATAAAAGCTGTGTATGCAAATTTGCTTTCAGAGACTTGCTGGTCCAGTTTAGCTTTGGACTTAAAGAAATCCAATCCAACCACCAGCAACAATGGAATCAGCCAGAATGAGAACACCACCAGTACTGACACCAATGCCAATTCCCAGAGTACTAGTACTACCAGTACCAACACTAGTACCAGTACGACCACCAGTAATACTAGTAACAGTAATAGTAACAGTGGTGGCTCGGGTTACGACTGGCACCAAGCTGCATTAGCTAAAACTTTGCAGCAGACCTCATCGTACGGACTTCTCCCAGAGCCTAGTCTTTTCAGCACAGTACAGCTTTACCGGCAAAACAATAAACTTTATGGGTCCGTGTTCACCGGTGCTAGCAAGTTCCGATGCAAAGACTGCAGTGCAGCCTATGACACACTGGTGGAGCTAACAGTGCACATGAATGAAACTGGACATTACCGTGATGACAACAGAGATAAAGAAGCTGATAAGACCAAACGGTGGTCAAAGCCTAGAAAACGATCACTTATGGAAATGGAAGGCAAAGAGGATGCCCAAAAAGTGCTGAAGTGCATGTACTGTGGGCATTCGTTTGAGTCTTTGCAAGACCTCAGCGTCCATATGATAAAAACAAAGCATTACCAGAAAGTGCCTCTGAAGGAGCCAGTACCAGCCATCACTAAATTGGTCCCTTCTACCAAAAAGCGAGCACTTCAGGACTTAGCTTCACCTTGTTCACCTGAGCCAACAGGGATCACTGCAGAAGCTTCACTGGGTGAGTCTGCAAAGGATCAGAAAACTGCCAACCCCTATGTGACTCCAAATAACCGCTATGGCTATCAAAATGGTGCTAGCTACACTTGGCAGTTTGAGGCACGCAAGGCCCAAATACTGAAATGCATGGAATGTGGCAGTTCCCATGACACTTTGCAGCAGCTCACTGCTCATATGATGGTCACTGGTCATTTCTTGAAGGTGACCAATTCTGCTTCCAAAAAAGGCAAACAGCTAGTATTGGACCCTGTAGTGGAGGAGAAGATACAGTCTATACCTCTTCCACCCACCACCCACACAAGGCTACCAGCCTCCAACATTAAAAAGCAGCCTGATTCCCCAGCGGGCTCCACAAACTCAGAGGAGAAGAAAGACCTGGAGAAGGAAAAGGTTGTGGTCAGTGAAACAGAGAAAAAGATTAAAGAAGAGAATGAGGACACTACAGAGAAATTTGAGCCAACAACTTTGTATCAGTACCTCAGAGAGGAGGACCTAGATGATAGTCCTAAAGGCGGAATAGACATATTGAAATCCCTGGAGAACACGGTGACAACAGCTATCAGCAAAGCTCAGAATGGAGCCCCTTCCTGGGGAGGATATCCCAGTATTCATGCGGCTTACCAGCTCCCGGGAACAGTCAAACCCCTTCAGCCTGCGGTGCAGAGTGTTCAAATGCAGCCGTCCTACGCGAGCAGTGTAAAATCACTGTCGTCAGAACACAATGCGCTCATCCATTCCCCAGGCAATCTCACACCCCCACCTCACAAGAGCAATGTATCTGCTATGGAAGAACTAGTGGAGAAAGTTACAGGTAAAATCAATGTAAAGAAGGAAGAAAAGCCTTTGGAGAAAGAGAAGAGTTCTCCAGTCAAACCCATGTCACCTGCTGCTAAAGAAAACAAGGACTTCCCAAAAGCAGAAGAAATAAATAACAAACAGCAGCCGAAGAAGAGCTCTGAGACAGAAGTTCAGAAGGTCAAAAAGGATAGTCCAGCAGAAGCACATACGCCAAATGGTACAGAGCCACTTAAAACAAAGGTTGCAAATGGCTGTAACAATTTAGGAATCATCACAGATCATTCACCTGAGCCATCCTTCATTAATCCGTTGAGCGCTTTACAGTCCATTATGAATACTCACTTAGGCAAAATTTCTAAGCCGGTAAGCCCCTCTCTGGACCCTTTGGCCATGCTGTACAAAATTAGCAACAGCATGTTGGACAAACCCATTTACCCAACCACTCCGGTCAAGCAGGCTGATGCTATTGACCGGTATTACTATGAGAACAGTGATCAACCTATTGATCTAACCAAGTCCAAAAATAAACCTCTTGTTTCCAGTGTGGCTGACTCTGCCTCGTCCCCGCTGAGGGAGAGCGCCCTGCTGGATATTTCTGATATGGTGAAGAACCTCACAGGGCGTTTGACACCCAAATCTTCAACTCCATCTACGGTGTCAGAGAAGTCTGATGCTGATGGGAGCAGTTTTGAGGAAGCTTTGGATGAACTGTCACCAGTACACAAGAGGAAGGGCAGACAGTCCAACTGGAACCCTCAGCATCTTCTGATCCTTCAAGCCCAGTTTGCTTCCAGCTTGAGGGAGACCCCAGAAGGCAAATACATTATGTCGGACCTAGGTCCACAAGAGCGGGTACACATCTCTAAGTTTACTGGTCTTTCCATGACCACAATTAGCCACTGGCTGGCCAATGTGAAGTATCAGTTAAGGAGGACAGGTGGAACTAAATTTTTAAAGAACTTGGACACAGGACATCCTGTTTTCTTTTGCAATGATTGTGCCTCTCAGTTCAGGACTGCTTCTACATACATAAGTCACTTAGAGACACACCTAGGGTTTAGTTTGAAGGATCTGTCAAAGTTGCCACTTAATCAGATTCAAGAACAGCAGAATGTTTCAAAAGTCCTCGCAAACAAGACTTTGGGCTCACTTGGAATTGCCGAGGAGGACTTAGGCTCCACATTCCAGTGTAAGCTCTGTAACCGAACTTTTGCAAGCAAGCATGCAGTCAAACTGCACCTTAGTAAAACACATGGCAAGTCCCCAGAGGACCATCTGATCTATGTAACTGAGTTAGAAAAACAATAGCGTCCAGGTAAGCAGCCAGGTATGCAAGTGACCACAGGAACATTGCACTAAACTTCTTCATAGTACTGCACTAGGCCTGACCTGAGCCTCTGAAATCAGTCTTACTTTTGTTGCTGAACTGCCTATCTGGACCTTGTTTTTTCTTACACTTATTTTGTAGTTATATTTATATGCTCTTTGTCTGATCTGTGCATGGTTATTTTTTGTTTCTGTTTTATTTTTTGTGAGTCAAAGTCTGACCTTTATTTTCAACATCTGTCCTTGATGTTAAGCTATCTTTTGTAGAATATAGTGGGAGACACTATTGAGAGACATTAATTTAGCCGTAAAGAAAGACACAAAGAACAATGATAAAGAGACATCCTAAAATTACAAAGTTGCCATGACAATAAAGGTCACAGAACCTGGTAGTGTCAAGTTTTAACCCTCTGAGAACTGTAATAGCATTTCTGTGCCTTTCCCAGTGACTAAGTGAGTAAATAAGGAAAAACAAAACAAAACAAAAGGCTTAAAGGCATTTCATTCAAACAAAAGCTGTGTCGGAAGCAAAACTTTTTTTTTTAAATGAATGAGCTTCTTTTTTTTTTTTTTTTTAATGCAGAACTGGTTTGTGAAGAAATTGTGCATGCAGTCCTTGGAAGAAGGAGAGCTGTGTAGTACTCAAGGGGTTAGGAAGCCACAACTGTATAAGTTAAATAATAATTAAAAAAAAGCAAACCAAGTTGCCACTATGCCCAAACCCTCTGGATGCTGAGAATTGCCACTTTTTGGCAAAAAAAAAAAAAAAAAAGTATGCAAGCTGTTATTTAAAACAAGTGTAAAAATGCTCTTTTCTTTCCTCTTTTTTTTTTTTTTTTTTCCTGTAAAATACTGCAGTTTATAGTTATTTACAAATGTTAAGCTTTGGTACAAGCTGACCTTTCTATAGTGTGCTGCATTGGTAAATGAAAACAAAAAAAATGGGGCAAATGTTGGATTCTGTTCCTTGTAAATTGCCAGCATCAGCTTAAAAAAATACATGTTACATATCGTACCATTTTAAACTGTTCAACTTTCTTTGTACCTTCTGGCTGTATGCTTTCTCTTTTAACTTTTTATATTGTCATTTTATATTCGATTTCTGTGTATATAATGTAAAACCACACTTTTTGAATAAAATTTAGTTCCTGCAGCTTGATATAAATAGAGGAATTTTACTGGCACCTGCATCTTTCCAGATGCATGTACTTAAAGGAACTATCTGACAAAAAAATAAATAAATAAAAATAAAGCAAGCAATGCACTATGAATTATACATTTTGATGTTTTATCATTAATATTGTACAGTACATTTTGGTTCACACAATTAAATCCACTGTTTTCTCAAGTGTAAAATAAACCCACATGCAGTTCTTGATTTACATACATTGTCATGTCGTCATTATATTGCCTTTGAGGTGTTATTCCAGCAATAAGAGGCATCGTTTATATAATCAACCAGCAAAAATCTATTTGAAATCATCTCTCATGATCTGTACGCTGACGTGTTTCATTTGAAGCCGTAATACTAATAACCTCTTAAAAGAGATTTGCAGCAGGTACGTACTGCAGAAGGTACAGGATCAGTGGGTCGCCATCAATTAGCGACGGGCATTCTGCTCAACGCTGAAGTACACGAAGGGCTGCAAAGGTTTTGGCCAAGTTGATTTTCCTATGCTGTATGACTGTGCCCGTAGTCATTTTCTGTGTGTGTTCAAAGACCGTCTCCTCCCTTCCTTCTCAGGCAAAACACCTTTTGATTTCAACAGTTGCATAGTCAGAGGCTGTGGCTTCTGCCCCTGTAGTCTGTTGAATGCTGCGGTACTTGCCTTTCTGGCAGCGGTGAAGACCTCTGAGGCTTTGACACCAGTTTTTACTTACAGTACAAGAAGGCAGACCTGTGTTTCTCTGTACTTTTTAAATATTGCATTTTGAGGTAAGCTGAGTGCTATCATATCAGGTGTTTCCCTTAATCTTTATTTCTGTTCTGTTGAATGCAGATGTCATTTAGAATGTAAAAGAGAGCTGTCAGAGCCTTCACTACTCTATCTCCTGAGTGCTTTGACAGTTACAGTGTATGAAAGCCTGGGATCTGCTATCCATTACACTTTTTGGAGGGGCTATTAAATATGAGGACCTAGAGGGGTTTGCTTTCACATGATATTAGTGATACTATTTCGTTATAAATACTTCTGTGTATGTATGTGTATTTCTGCTCCTTCTTTTCACTTCTTCTGAAAGTAATTTGAATGTAAGACCTTTGCTTCCAAATACAGCGCAGTTCTACATTTAATCTTTAGTTACAACCCCAGAAATATTCATGCATTGTTCTCTTTTCTGCAAAAGCCTAGCAGGTCCAGGTCGGTTACATTTACATAGTGTTTGTAAGTAGTGCAAGAAAGTGCCATGAGGTTTTTTTAAAATGTCCCTTACTTTCTTCGCTGCTAACTACCTATGTCCTTCAGGGGATCTAGCCATTTAGACATTTCAGTTCAATTACTGGATGATTATGTACTTTGGGCCCAAGGGGTGGTGAGGAAGAATAACAGTCAGGCCTATGGCTGTATTACAGAGTCTTTAAATAATAACCCTTTGAAGTTTTGTTTACTTTACCACGGGCCTGCAAACATGTGATTATAGAATATGCTGTATTACATTGCAGTAGTGGGTGAAAAGGTTGAAAGGGAGAAATAATAGCTCTAAAGTGGCTTTGAATCTAATGTAAATCCATTAAAACTCATTTTGAAACACGGCATGTAAAGTGAGTATTCAACACCAGGTGACTCCCTCGAGAGGTGTTTATGACATTGCTAAATCCGTTCAGTTCTGATAGCTTCAGAATTGGTCAATCACTCATCATCTGTGCCAGCATCTGAAGAAAGTCCATTTAGAATAAACTAGCAGCCTTACCTGGTGACTATGCTGATGTAACACTTTCTAAGACTGAAATATGAAGTAGCTGAAAATTTGAGGGCTCTGATGTTTCACTTGCTTAACAAAATGAAGCACAGCGACAGTATGATCTTTATTCTTTGGAGTTTTGCCACTTTTGTTTGAATATTGTATTTCTGAAAAATTTCCTTTTAAAAAAAAATTGCACAGTTTAAAGCTGAGTTATTCTTTTCCTCAAGATTGGTTTGCAGGTTTTTTTCTTCTTTATTTCAGTCAGATTTCAATGAAGGTAACTTTGTGCTATTCTACTAGTAGCTACTAAAGCTACTACATGGAAGAGACCACATAGCCTTTCAAGACTGGTCTTGAAGAAGAGAGATGTAACAGCCTTAAAACCCGTAGTAGCCTCTGTAAGCCTGTATACCTGTTTTGTCACGTATTCAAAACTCATTGTATCTGATTCTTTTCAGAGGTGTATAAAGCTACTTTTTTTTCAGCATTGCATTGCTGGTATTTACATGTTTGCTTGTATCTGTTCTGAGAGGGGAAGAGCTTGGTTTGTCTGTTTCACAGGTTTGATTTCTGCTTCTGTGCACTTTTCTGTGTTGCTATTTTGAAGCTGATGCAAACCACTGCAAATTTGAGAGGTCTGTGTACTGATGACATTAGTCCTGAATGAAATGACTTTTTTTTCTTTTTTAATAGCATTTGGTGGGATATTCACTAATGTCTTCTGCAGCGTAACTTTGTTACGGCTTTCTCTGGGTAGTTATGCTGGTAATAATGACAGCAAACATAATCTGTCCTTATCATGGAGGCCGCTAAAACGCAATTGCAATTAAGTATAAAGGCATAAAAATATACACATTACCTTGCATTAGGCTAATCAAGGCACACTGCATCAGCTTCTGCCTGCAATTTCCAAAGCCATCTCAAATTGGAGCGTGTGATAGTCTTTAAATAATATGGCAGGGGTCCTGGTTAGGAGACCTCCAAGGAGAGGCCAGTTTCCATGTGGAGTGTTCTCGCAGCTCTGTAGGTGTTGGTCTCCTGGCTGATGCAGAATTGAGTTACTCTCCCAGCATGAAAGTAGCAGGAAGTGGGATTTCACCATCTGTTCACTGAAATTTAAAAGCAGGGTCCTTCTCTGTCCATGTATGAAAATAGAATGCTAACCCCAATTTACTGGCCAGATACAAATCCAGATAATATGATTCTTCCAAATTTTTGTTCCCCCTGCTGTTCTGATTGAGTTTCTTCTCATGATGTTTCATGTGGCTTTGCGTAGTTTCTCTTCATCACCGTGTATAGTAGCCTTCATCCTACAGGCAGGTGGAGCGACCACATTTTGGGATGAAAGATGCTACTCTAAGTAAAAGGTGATACAGTACCACGGAGAATGAGAAGCTCCAGTTACTCTGTTGTGAAGATCACTTTTTTACACTCCTCTCTTCAGTCCTGTCTAGTGACCTGCTGAATCAGGGTCAGCATGGTCAAAATGTGTCTAGTAAGTTTTTATCCTAACTACTGTAGTTGTTACCTCTGGTTTTTCCCCTTCCCTGTAAAAAATATGAAGTTTAAATCTGATTAGCTATGGCCAAGTTGTCAGGATTTTTATGGTTTTTACTTCTGGATGAACTTCTTAGTGTAAAAAATGTGGGGGAGGATTAACTGTTAAAATTATTCATTCTTTTAAAAGAAGCATTTCTCTAACTAAATTGTTCAGGGCACAATGGGTTGACCATCAGTACAGCCTAATTCTGATCAAATTTAATACAGTGACAGTGTACAGTACTTCTGTCCAGAGTGGTTGTGTCAGCATTGTCTGAAGATGCAGATTAAAGCCTGACAGGTTCCTGACCAGGTTTGTCAGATGTAGGACACCTGCAGCTAAATGCCACGTGGTCACTTGAGGAAGGAGGGTTGGAGTCTGGTTGCCTGCAACCCATCTGCTCCTGTAGGAGTCCAGAGCTGATTCATTTGCTCAGAACAGCATACATTATGAAATCTTAAGGGCTGATGGGACGCATTAGGCAAATATAGGCCAACCTTCAGGGTCATGCAGGTGGAAGTCATCTGTCTTGGTACGCACAACAACTTGTCCAAAGCCATCTCCTTAGAGTGTGTACAAACTGAAGTTTGTATTAGAGCTTGTCTGTGAAGCACAAAGTGGGGTGGTACTCGTAGTTCCTACCCAAAAGGTGACACACATGATGGTGGAATCCAGAAAGCGGCATGCTAAAAGTCCTGTAGTCAGAAATCGTGCCCAAAGCTCCTGACCAGCAGGTAGAGGTCTAGCCACTAGAGCATGCTCTCAGGCACCGTTCCTTACTCCCCAGAAAATTTATAATCAGAATAAGTGGTTGAGTTCAGTCCATTATAATCTGGGATGGAAGATCCAATAGCTAAGAGCAAGCAGTTTCTTTCAAATAAGTTCACTAGTGGGCTGGTGGGTGCTAAATCAGTTTGGCAAAACGCATAACCTGCTAGCTGGCCCTTCGGTTTCATTATATCATACTGTGTAACACCACGCTCAGAGTCCCTTCATCCCTTGTCATTCCTTTCAGAGGAGTTTGGATACTCAAGACTGCATAGTGCTGAGGTCAAATAGCGGTGCTGCTGAATTACTTGAAATCATGAGGCTTGGTATTTTTGAATGGCAGGATATATTGCTGTATCTTGGAAATGGGTGTTGTCTTCGGATGCGGACAGACAGATTGGGTCACGTGCCACTTGCCACCATTCTGCAGCTAGCGGAGACCGTTGCTGTAAAATCCTGAAGACTGCCTCTGGAAGTGAAACCCAGCTAGGGAAAAACAAGATTTCTGCCACTCTCACCTTCCTCTCTCCCCCCAGTACTGCACAGCGTATTGGGACACGCAAAGAAATTATGGTTTAACCTGAGCAGTTCTGAGTTGCAGTGTTCTGTAAAAACTAACCTTCTTCTTCAAGTCCTGGTTAGGCTTAGTTTATCGCTGCACGGTTCCAACGTGTAATGTCTTAGTTGTTGTCATGGAAGCACTGCTACAGGCTCAGTGTCAAGAACATCCTCTTCCTCCCGCTCTCCCCCCAGTCTCCAGCATAGCAAGGAGAACTGGCAGAGCGGCTCTGCAAGTCACCATCGTTCTGCAAGGAGTTTGAGGGTGGACTGGGAGGGAGAGGAATGGGATATCAGGGGATTTTAATCTTGATAAAGGGGTACAAAGTTTTATGTTTTCAGACGACCTCTTCACTTCAGCTTAACCCGCTATGCCCGGCAGTGCAAGAAGTGGCTCTTGAAAACGCTGCCCTTTGGCTTCAGGGTCTTTGACATCTCATTGCTTAGTACTTATAAAGGTGAAAAAGTTGTGTAGTAGATCACTTCTGTTCATCCCATGTTCCAAGGGAAAGCTCGACCCATTGTAGGTAGGATGTGAGATTCATTAATGGCTTTTCTCGCTGGTATAAGTCACTCCCTAGGCATTTTCGTTCTGGACTTTTTTTCGATTTAGACTAAAGTACTTTGGAAGCAATTTAAGCCAAACTGGAAAAAGCCACTTTTATTCTGTAATAAGAAAAACTGCCCAGGGCTGCTGTGGCAGGGAAACTGCCTAATGCTACCAGTGTAACTATAATGGTTTAACTGGAAAATCCTCACAGTAAAAAAGCTTTAAGTTTATTAATGTGCAAATGCTGTCTCTGAAAAACACTGCAGCCTCAGACACGGCCCACAATTGGTATATTACCTGGCAGTCCAAGGTCAAACACACTCAGCATGTTTGCAATGGGCATGCTGCATTAATAATTATATATAGTAGTATCTGAGTGTGTAGCATGATGATAAAATGTGGTTCAAGGATGCACCGTATAGCACATTTCTTTTTGCAGTCATGTGTGTCTTTATGTTCAAGGGAGAGTTGTATTCTTAGCTGCCTCTAAAGTGCTATCTTGCTAAAGTTTGTAGCATTTAGCATTAACTGTCTCTACTATTTCTCATCACTACTTTTCTGTGGTGGGATAATGTGAAAAATTAGATAGCTTTGCTCTAAAAAAGGCATCAGGTCTAGACTTAACATTGCATGGGGATCCTCCGCCCCAGTTTTGGGGGTTGGTGAGTGTCACATTTCACATTTTTTAAGTGTGCTTTGACAACTAGGAATCTGGAAAAGTGCAAAGAAGATACAGGACTGAGGAACGACTAAGAACAGAGTCTAACAATCAGCAGCCATCAGAAGGATAAAAGCAGCACGAAAAAGAATTGGAGCTTGGCGATCCACTGTGAGAAGAAGGAAAAGATGGGAAAAAGAAATGATAGGAGAATAATTGCTATTAGCAAGAGCAGATGGCAGGGATTTTGAAAGCTAGGACTCAGAGGGGTGAAAAGGGAAAGGCTGGAAGGCCTGTTTGCCTGTTAGGAAACAAAAGGGGACCTAGCTAGGTAAAGCTCAAAGGGGCTCTGTGCTGGGAGATATGAACGCGCCTGAGTGATGTTTGGGAACCTCTCTGACCTCTTGCAAAAAACATGGAATGAGGCTGAATTTGTCTCGGGAAGGAAACAAGGTTTTGTAGTGGACAGCTGAAGTATTCAATGTAAAGACTTCACAGGGTTGCCTGTTCAAAAGCTGGAGGGTCAGGGAGAGGGAAGAGAGATAAAGAGGGAAGCCTGAGCAAAGAGTTTGAATGAAACGTGATGGTGAGTGCTCTTCACCTGGTGTTGCGTAAGTCGGGGAGAGGAGCAAAGAGGAAAGCTTTGCATGGGGGAAACTTAATGGTTGTTTTGTTGCTGGTGGTTGGGGTTTTTTCCCACTTTGGTCTTTCTAAGAGCAATAACTACATTGAATTTGTATTGCAATAGCAATCAGGGTCCAGGGCCCTGAGTATGCTGGTTGCTCTAAAAACACACAGTAGCAGTAGTTGCCATCATCTCATTTAAGACAAGACATAACAAGTGGGTGTAAAAGCCATCAGAAACAGGGGAGAAGGTGGTGCAATTTCATAGGCTATGCATGTACATAAATTGAGCGCTTGTGAGTCATTTAATTTTTCAAGACATTATAATAGATGTGTCGCAGTCTCTACTGGCCATCCACCTAGCTGCTCTCAGTTGGCAACTTCACTGTTGATATCTGGGCATCATTTTAAGTGAGCACTTAAGGTTGAGTATCAAGGGAAGGTATTTATAGTTTCAGCAGAGTGGGTTGATAGCTATTCCAGCCCCAGATGGGAATTGGGTTACGTGACAGATCAGGCTGCCTTCCAATTTTATCCAATACTAGCGATAAGGGGAGGGGGGGAGGGAGGACAGCTGCAACCGTATAGTCCTTCTAGGGTTAAAGATCCTAATGCTTTAAAGAGAATGTCTAAAAGAAAATTTCTTTCTGAAATAATTTATGGAAATGCCGTGCTCCCTTTGAAGGTTCCATGTCACTGCATGGCACTACGCAATGTTCTCTTTCTTCACCTGTCAGGCAAGGACCACCTCGAAGAGTCTCACTGCTGATTACTAGTTAATTGTCATTAATAAGTGACAACTGACATTATGGGGGCTTAATGCAGAGAGAACAGAAAAGAGCCACAGATATTCTAATGAGCTGACTCCTACGTGCCCTCTATTGTTGTCGAAAATGAGGAGCTGTCGTCATTGTTCAGGAGATGGGCTTCAATTGCTCTGGAAAAATATTCTCTTTTAATTTCTTTATGCATAGATAATTCCTGGTGCACTCTCTCTCCCTCTCTCCGTCTGTCTCTCTTGCTCTTTCTTTCTCTCATACACACACACAGAGACACACACACCTTTCCATGAACACAGTGAACACTTCCACTGATGATATACAATATGTATTAAGACACAGTAAAGCTTTTTAAGTACTTTGATTTAGATACGCACACGTGCAAGCATATGCATACGCACGCACCCCCCAACTATCTACACAGAAATGCAAATCACCAAGATGTTTACTTTATTTTAAGACTCGGGAAAGGGGTAGGCACGGACAACTTCACTAAGAAAAGGAACCAAAAGGGGATGGTCAAGACTATATAAGCTGATGTATGCATTTAGGATTGAGGAAGTCCTGTTCTGTCCCTAGTGCGAGGAATTTTGAAATGATGGCAATGAGTGCACACAGATTTCAGATACAGGTACCTAAAATTAGGTCCTTGCTCTTAATTTAAATAGTAGCTTAATGACTTGATGATTTTCAAAACTGTCAAACAGGCAGGAGCTCCCTGGGAGGCGGTGGTGGCTGCGGGTGCTCAACGCTGCCTGCTGAAAGTCAAATCCATTCTTTGCACACTCTTGGAAAATCTCAGCCAGCAGAGGGCCAGGAATCTGGGGGAGGTGGTTTAATTAGGCATCGAGCTCCTGGTTGCATTTCCTGAGAACTGTAGAAAACTAGGACTTCTGCTTACACCAGACAAGTATGATCAATCCAGGATAAACTGAATTCTGTGCAATGCCAGATGAAATGTATATATACATGTAAAAGAGACTCTCTTCCTTTGCAGGTTTGGGATAAGCCGGGTTGCTGACAGTGATGCTGACAACCACCATCGAGAACTTCTCCAAAAGTCAGGAAATCACCCGTGATTCTTGAGGTAAAAATTTAGGTGAAACAAACTGAAGCCAGAGGTGGTGTTATGATGATGCCAGCTTCTCCTACCAATTTTGAAGCAACACAATCACCTGTATCACGTCACTAAGTACAGCCGGTACTTGAGGTCTAAATTGTAGAAGAGGAATTTTCTATTTTTAGCAATAAATATCCAAGAGTTTCCATTCTGCAACAATAAACTGCATGTGTGTACTGCTCTCTAACATTTAAGGCTGAGCAGGTTTGCCTGAGAAGTGGTTTATCCAGTGTCTTTTGACTATCTGCACAAAGGGGAGAGCCCATCATTTTAAGGGGAATTTCATCTCCATTGCATAGCTCAAGTTTAAAACTCAAAACTCACAGGAAAAAAAATGAAAATGAGATGCCTCTCTTATATTGTGCTCGGAGCGAAGACATTCATTAGCATTCTCTGTCTTAACTGCCTGCCAAGGCCCAAACAAAAGATACCGTCTGGAACAATGGCCTGAAATGAGGAACACAACCGAAGCAGCCATGCAGGAAGCCTGCCATTTCCCATGGTTCGAGGACCTGGAGCCAATATATAGTGCTCTGAGCACACGTGTGGAAGTGGAAAACACCTCAAATGACAGTAAGTCATCTTTTTTTCTCATGCTGGGCTTCTCACTGAACTCAACGGATACCATGTCTTACAATGCCATACTGCAACTTGATGGGTCCTAATTCCCAGCTCTGTGTGTGACTTTGAATATGACCTCTCTGTGGCTGAACCTACCCGTCTTTGAAAGAGATGAGATAATGCCTGTATGGCAGAGAAGACACATGCTGTAATCTGTGGTGAAAGAGTTTGTAATACTGCGTAGAAAGCATTTCTTGACATTGCCAGTGTCTTTTCAGTTACTGCACTGTCTTTAAAATTTCCTCTTGAAGAAGGCAGTTGAAAAGATCACAGTCCAAGCCATTTCAGTTCCTGAGGCAAGAGGTCAGCTTGATGCTCTTTGTGGTGCTCCTCTACCTTCTTACCCTCTGGGTTAGGAAGCTCCCCACTGCCCACCACTAAGCTCAGTCTAGGGTCACAGCTGCCAGGGCAGTTTCGTATCCAAATCTATCACAACAGTTGTTACTGTCCTCATAATTCTTCCCTTCTTGCTTCCTTTCTAGCTGCAGCTAAACAGTTTTGGCAGCTCCTGGAACTTCTCTGCCCCCTGCACCCCAGCAAATCTGATGCTAGATACCGGTGATGTCAGCTGAAGTTAGTGTGTTGAGTGGAGTGGGTAAAAGTTGGGGTCCCAGGTAGACTGGGTGTTTATTGCTTTTAATACCATTGATCTTATTAATGCTGCTGGAATGCAGTAAAAATTGGTAAGAGTAGTTCCTGAGTGGAGTTGTTCCCTTCTTTATTGTGAGTCCGGCAGAGTAAAATTGAACAATTGTTCTTCTGCCCGATGTACTTCTTCCCTCTCAAATGAGAGTCGTTAACCTTATTTTCATTGCGTATGTGTACTAGAGATTGTCACTCAAGACCTCTTACACATTTTAGCAAACACTTTCAAATGACTGGGACTCTGACTGTGGTATTCTTCTTTAAATAATTTACAATCATTAAAATGACATCAGACTATCTCCAGTTCTGGCATTCTTTCCAGTCACTGTCTCTCAGATGTCTATGTGGGATGAAGGTAAAGCTGGGTCTGTAATGATGGATGTCCCTTGCAGAAAGTGGTTTAGAATAACCCAGGACACACAACAAAGCCAGAACTGGAGATAGTCTTATCTCACTTTTAGAGCTGTAAATTATTTAAGGGAGCGCTCCAGCTCCAGGAAACTGAGGTTACAGCAAATATTAAGCTTCCTGTATGGCTATTTTTCTTGTGTCAGGTGGTGTGGCAGAGTTTATTCATAGGCATTCAGGGGCTGTGGAAATAATCAGCAAATGAGGAAAATATTTCATTTTCTTTTGCTATTTCTCATGTCAGATTTCTAGAGAACTAAGGCTTGAGGTTTAGGGCCCTTTGCATTGAATTCAGATCCATAAAAATCCTCTCGATGGCTAGAAAATATTGCGCCAAACTAATAGATGCATTGTCAATAGAGATTATTACAACTTCACAAAATGCTCCAAGTAACAACATATCATTTATCTATTCAAATGCAAGATGCTCCAATACAGTGACTGTTAATAAATAACTAACTCAAGAAACAAAGCGATGAAGTTGCAATGCATGAAGTGCTCAGTGATGGCTTGTGCAGTCTATCTTGCTCCAGTTGGCATCGAAAGCTTAAACATGCTCCCTTCTTTCCTCACGCTCCTTGCTTGGTACATAAAATATACATGAAAACAAGCTGGGATAACAAATACCTACACGCACTGCTGATACCTAAGAGGAAATTTCTGAATTATCTTGGAGGGGGCTGCTTCAAGTGATAGCAGCAGGGGAGGGGGTGCCTCCCGTGTGCCCCCCATGGCCAGCATCAGGGGAGAAGGGGCCCCTCCACAGGACAGGGCAGGGCAGCAGCTCCTTTAGCCCCTCTGAAGTCCGTACCTCGCCGCTGCCTGTCCTGGCAGCTCTACAGAGTAAGCTAGAGCTAGTCTTTCCCTCTCCTCCTTCCTCGAGGCAGCGGTGAAGCCTCCAAAGACACATGCAGCCGGTCAGCGAGGAATGGGGACCTGCCGTCTCTCATGGGGGGGACGCCTCCCAGGTCCTTCCGTCACCGCAGAGCACGTGGACATCCCCCATCCGTGAGGGAAGAGAGAAATCCTGCCTCCTTTACTGACCGACACAGGGACAAGGGGGGAGAAGAAGAAAGAAGGAGATTTGATTGTTCATATCAAAGCGTTAATTTCTTGAATTTGGAGGTGGAAAAAGTGTGGCTTTTGTTCCGGTAAGAACTCTTGCCTTTGGTTTCTTTTTAACATTACGCTGACGGTAAGTAGGTAAAAATCATACTCATTTGTGAAAAAGCATTTTTTATGTACTGTATATAACAATATCGGGAGATGGGGGTAGAATTTCAAAGTGGTACTTTTCTTTGGTTCCTTCCCTTTCAATAGCTGTTGTTTTGATTACTCTGTGCCTTAGGCTATCATTAGAATCTTTTTGTGTGTGGAAGTATTAAGTCCATAAATATGAAAATAAGCCTGTAATTGACCCATGGACTGAATTTATTTCCATTAGATTCTTCTGCTAGTATAAAAAGCACAAACTGGAAGAGTGATATTTATGTGCGTGTGAAGCTCCCCAGCTCTGATGGTATATCATATATTTGATAACAAGGTTATGCTCTTAAAGGGACTACTCAGCAAGACAGGGTGGGGAAAACAGGTGTCTTATTTTAGTTCTGAAAGCAAAACTGGGTACAGCCATAAAATACACGCACAGCACATACCATCATTTTGATTAATCGGACTGCTAGAGAACAGCTTATAATGAAAGCTGATCAGCATGTCCCAATCAGTCTCATTAGGTTCCTCTGCAAACACCTGGAGAAAGGCAGCCAGCGGAGGGTACTTTGGAGGCAAGAGGAGCCGAGTGATCTACCACTGAAAACACCAGGGTTGCCACACCTGCTTGTGTGCTTTAATGGAGCTTTATGGTACGCGAGGAGGTTTCTCAGTTAAATGGGACATAAAGCTCAGCTGCTTTCTGGGGAGGCTGTGTGCTGTTGCCGTGCCCTATGCATCATGCGTAATATTCCAGTTGTTGCCTCTGTTTGTGGCCACAGCTGTAGTTCTGCTGAGCTGCTACATAAAGTTTTCCAGGGTTGCCGGTGGTTTTTTTCCTTCTGGATTTTTCCACCTTCCCGCTGTGTGAAGGGACCATATGGCACAGCTATTACATCAGGACCTGCAGGCAATTCCCACTCAGGCAGTACACCGGAGCAGGGCTGCACATCGAAGAAGAAAATGAAGGAGGGAGGGAGGGAGGGGAGAAGGTGGGCGAGATTACTTCCAAGAACAAAATCTCAGAATATTCAGGGCTTGTGTCGTGAGACAGGCAACTCTCCCCCACCCCCATGAGCCCCATTATCATCCGCCGCAGCCTGCTATCTCTGTGTGTACAAGGTGCTGGTATGGTCGCCTCGCCCTCTGTTCCTCACCAAGGTTGGGAGGACCGCAGCTTCCAGGTCCTCAGTGCCATGGCCTTGCTCAGGGAATGGCTCTGGGCAGCCTCCTCTGGCTGTAATTTGGAAGGTGTATGGCATGGCGTGGCGTGGCATGGCATGGAAGGTGTATATGTATATATACATATATATATATATATATATGTTCCCAGATAATTTCCACCCACCCCACCCCAGTCTCTCTCCTTTTTTTTCCTCATGTGCTGGGGACTGACCATTAATACAGGCCAAAGGGTATCATACGATTAAAAAAATTATAATTGAGACACTGAGGTTTTTGTTTGTCCGACAAATCTAAATTTGTATCAAGGGGGTTAAAAGTGGAGAGGTCTTTCAACAGCCTTCTCATTTGTTTCTCCTAGTAGCTGTAGCGACCATTATTAACACTGCTTTGAATTAATGGCCAATTGTCCTATCATAGTTTAAGAAATATGATGGGCTGTGAAACCAATCCCAAACAAGATTCTGAGTACCTAACACATCTAATTAAAAAGAAAGAAATTAAATGGTGGCAAATAAGATTGGTATCTGATCTCTAGCCAGTGCTGCAAAAACAGAGAGGAGGCTTGGTTGTGAAGCTCTTCCTCCATCATGCAGGAGGTCTCTGTGGTACAGGTTACAAGGATGACCCTACAAAATTTATCTGGAACATCAGTTACCTCCGTGGCCATGCGTTTCCCTCCGTGCGAGACCTTCTTGCTGTTATGTGGGATCTCATTACTTCATAAAGAGGAGAGCCTGTGTATGGGATGGTCTCATGTGCACATAGTAAGTTACGCTTTTTCTCCATGGATGTGGTCCATTCACAAATGATGTCCAACCAGTCCTGAGAGGGAGGAGCACCTTCTGCATTGCTGATTTTTTTCACTTATTGGCAGATAACTAAAACCAAGATTATAACATTGGCCAGATGTTGCCAACATCTCTTTTTTGAAATGCTATGTGGTATTGTGACCAAGTTTAAAGAAATCACAGCCTCACCCTATAGACCTCAGAAACCAAAGCAGAACACCTGACTTCATGGTTGAAAACACATTAACCATCAGGCTGGCACAATTGGGCTTCAACTGCACCCGTCAACAACCCAAGCACTGGAGCCCTCTCAACCACGCTCCAGGTCAGGGTGTGATAGAAAGACGGGCTCTTGTTGCCTGGGTGGGTGTGCTTGCGGCCACAGAGGGCAGCTACACATCCAGCCTTATAAGCAAGCATGGGGATGTAGTAATATGGACGGTGTGTGACCAACTACCACAAAGCTCTTGTGTATGTTCAAGCTGTCAGAGCAAAGTAGCTTGCCAGTGCATGGAAACTTCTGGTGGTGTTGACACTCACGATTTCATTCCAAATTTTGCAATATCTGGCATTGTTATCCAGGTCCTAATGCCTGTAGCCAGGTGATTAGGGGAGAAACATATGTAAGTGAAGTTTCTAGCCCACAGACTTGCTGATAAAAGTTTTAGGATGTCACCCTAAAGCTTAATTAAAGAAAATCAGTCCTCTTTTGCAAAGTCTCATAGTTATTGGCAAGTTTTTGTTGGTTACCTATTTTCAAACTATCATTTCATCTCATAACCCTCCTGTGCTGGTCTTAGTTCGTCATGCTGGAGTCATGACTGGACGGTTATTTGGATGCAGTGCAGCCAAGAAATTGCTAGAGAAATACCACAGGGGTAAGAGCTGGAAACAGGCACCAAGAAAAAAAATCTGTTACCAGCAAAATCAGTGGAGGCAAGACCCTCCTGGTGTCGGTTACACCTGAGGGGAAAGAGGGGCACAAAGACATGCTACACCCGTTGGCAGGTCTCCAGCACTTAAACCACAGTGGAGATGGTGGCACGTTTCTGGGCAGGGAGAGAGAGGGAGGCATGGGAAGGCTCACCTGCAGTCAGCAACGGGGAAAGGGCAAGAGCATCACGGATGTTGTGCTTTCCGTCCTGCAGTCCTTACTGGGGGGGAAGGGACATGTCCTCCCAAGGGTTGTGTCAGCAGCACGATGGGAGGAGAAAACGCAAGGCAAAGGTTTTCTGGGCCACTCTCCGTTGCTCCTCTGGGACTGCTGACGGAGAAGAAGAGTGGGAGCAGGAGTGGTCTGCAGAGAGTTAGCTTTCTGCAGCAAGGGGCACATTTTTAGCACTGAGTGGAAGAAGTAGCCACACAACTCCCGTTAACAATAACGCGATTGCGTGTGTGAGTTCCTATTCACTGTACTGAAAATTTACCCCTAAGGGTCCACATAAATTTGAGCTGTTGACCGTGTGAAATGTTCTTTTATGGGCAATAAGGACACCGAGAGGCAGCTACATGTTTTCCTAAGCTCTGGCCACATACCAGTATTTGTCTGCATAATTCTTCAATTTTTCTTCCCAGATTCTTCATACAATGCACACATTGCTTATAGAGCGCAGGCAAAAAATGGTTTTAACAACGGTATACTTTGTTATTAAATTAGGCCTTGGAACTATAATTCCCCATCTCTGTATTTTGATGAGAAACCCTCTACAATGTTATCAAACTAATATATTGTAGCAAATTCTATATCTGCTGCCTGTGCCACGTATAATATGAACTGTATGAGAAAGAGCTAACTTCCTAGAGAAATTTTTTTTCTCTCTCTCTATTTCTCACTAAGAAACAAACAGCTTACTGGCAGGTTGAGTATTCATGCTGCTGAATCTTACCTTTTATTTGATTATGTAAATGGAGAGGGACTGTACTCTGGTACATCTTGGCAAAATTTAATTTCTAGTTTACTCCTAAAACTCTCCCCCTCCACGCGCCGCCCAAAGATTAGCAATTGCCAATAATGCTGGGTATTCTCGCTCCCTCTCTTTCTCTCCCACTTTCTTTCTTACCTTTTCTTCCCCCCCCCCCCCCGCTTTTTTTCCTTGCAGTGTTATCAGACTGTCTTTCAAATAACTAGAGCAAAGAGTTTTGCAAGGGAGGCGTATATCCTCTGAGCAGACACGTTCAGCATTTTGAACTCTACAATTGTAAACAATGGACATGCGTATATTTAAAAAAGAAACTTGGAGTAATTTATCTTAATTTAAAACTGACTATTCCTGCTCAGGCTTTTTCTTTTTTTCTCTTGGAATACTACACATATAAATCCTCAGACAATCTCCTGGTAGTTCATATTAATACACTTGGGGAAATGGTTTGGATTCAAAACAAATGTTCTCGCAAATGTAGTTATCTCATCCTCCTCATTTTCTAGATCCCCAAATCCAGCTGGTTTAACTGTTTAACACCGGGAAGCAGTGACGGATTTTCCTTGCAATGCTCAGGAGCAGCTGTCTGGACCCAGAGGGGAGAGTCGTCTTCCTGCGTGCGCCTGAACTCCACCGAAGGGACCCGTTAGAGGTACCTGCGGGCACCGGCGCTCCCCGAGAGGCAGGCACACGGGGGGAGCAGGAGTGGCAGGAGTTACAGCAGGGATTCACAGGACTACTGGGGTTTGCTTATCTTGGGGGGGGGGGTTATTCGCTTCCCTGCCCTCAGGCTGGTGTCTAGTAGTAGCGGAAGATTTAGGTAGTGAGCGGTTTGGAAGCCTAAACCTATGCTATATCTAGTCCGACTTGCTAGAAGAGCCGCTCTCATTTTGCTTGACTAACACCTCTCTTGTTTTCTAGGTGGCTTTTCTTGCTGTTTGTCTTCACTCAGGAAGAAAATCGTGCAGAATGGGTTTCTTCTTGTTAAGCCAACTCGTGGTGTGTCAGACAAGCCCGACCACATGCCTGCGAACACCGACCGGGATAGCTGTTTCGTCCTGGAACTGGAAGGGAGTTTGCCTTTATTTCTTTTGCTTTTCCCCTGCACCGTCCTGGAAGTAATAAACCAAGAAATCTCATGTTCTGAAACAGCGCAATAATGAGGTGTGTGGACAGTCTCGTTCTGTATAAAACCTTTTACTTGAAAATTAAACTTTAATTGAAAAATAGGTCTCTGAAGAAATCCCCAGCCAGCATCTGCCCAATTACAGCAACGTAACAGTTGCAGTGGAAAGCTGTTAATGTTAGCTGCAGTCCATATGATATGTGGAATATACTTCAGATTTAACATCAGCATTCAAGGCCATGACTATGTTTTGATGCTCCAAGCAGGAGATTTTATGCATTTAACATCAATTTTATGCATTATAGATCTTGCTGTACCTGGGCGCGGAAGTAACCATATGACTCTGTGTTACTCATTCTGAATTAACTGTGAACAAAATGTTTGCATCAACTATTCATACAGCGGCTGCTTTTGCTGTGTGTCTCTAGGTGGCAACTAAGCGACTCGGTGTCTTATTTGATTGGCTTTTAGGCAGAAGGCTTTACAGGTAGTATAAGCCACGAAAGGAAAGCGCTTGTTTTGGTAGCCGCATTGACAAAACCCTACATTACTGCTCACATCAGTATGGTGTAGGCAGTTTCATTTGTGATCTCTTGTTTGTCTCTTGAGCAAAATGAAGCTAACATGCTGAGAGCTGTCTTCGGCTAGTCACACTTTGGCATGTATGTGTGGGTTGTTTTTGTGGTCATAAAATTTTGAGTGGTGTAGAGCAGCGAGTGTGTTAGAATGATACCTGATAACAATGCTGCATCTTTACGATGTGTCAGGCTCTGTCTGATAAATTCTCTTGCTTTCCTTTCTCTTCCTCAGGATGCTTTAACTTCCAGAGGAAACACTGATTTTTACTGTAGAGGTGGGGGTGCAACTACTCAGCCTATGCCAGGAGCAATGTTGTACCCCGAATGAAAGCAATCCATAAGGTAAGCAGGGGTCGTAGCAACATGGGAGCTTCCCAAAATAACCGTAGGCACCTTTTTTCCATTTTGCTATTTCCAGGCCAGCTGGGACTTTTTACAAAAAAATTTGAAAACAATTTAATCGTCAGTACCTGGATGTGCACAGCACTTCCCATCCTCACCCCCCTGAAATTTCGTAAGAGATTTTAACATGCATATTTAGAAAGCTCCATCACAACAGCTCCAAAGTGGCTGTTACAATATTGATGTTGTTTTATACAGTCAGTTGTAAGTTATAGTCAAAACGAAAGGTTTAGGGCAAGATATAAAAACAGGATGTGACTGAGTGATTTAGAAGGAAGAAGGGAGGAACTCCTAGGAAATGGCACAACACTGCTCTCGGAGCAAAAGGAGGCAAAGACTGAGACTGAAGGTGAAGTCTAGAGCAGCAGAAAAATGAGTGGGTAGGAAAGTAGGAGCGTTTTTGATCAGAAGCATTGTGAAAACACTATCCATAGTCAGTTTGGGGCTACAAAGACTGTTTTTCAAAGCTGCCCATTCTGTGAAGAAAGCCAGTTGCCACAGTGTGCAGGCTACCTGCTAGACGGATGAGTGGAAAATAGCTCAATGATGGCGATGCGGGATCACAGAAATAACCTTACTTTCCACCATGGGTAAAAGGACCGTATTTGGGTGCAATCACAGGTTAGGGAATGAGTAAATTGGGCTATCCCTCAGCTCTGCTGTTTCTTTCTGTGAAACTTTTGTGCTCACGCACAAAAAGCAAAAGCCCCACTTGCTCCCGCACCGGCTGAACCTTTTCAGCTTTAATGGGTGCCCTAAAGTTCTGCCGCAGGCTGCAGCAGGTCTGCTTGCGGTGGTCACGGCTTTCTTTGGGCTTTCTTTACATGAGAGAAAAACATTGCCTGAACGTCTTCAGCAAGGTGAGTCTCATGGACAAAGAGCCCACATGGGCATCACCTTGGACACAATCCTCCTACCCCCTTTTTTGTGTGCTTGGAGATATTTTGGAGTAACGTGTTCCTTCTGCTGATTCATTCTTCTAGGAGTTAAGCAGGAATGCTTCTTTCAGAGAGAAGTGACACAGAAAACTGTTTTATTTTCTTTTCCAAAGTACTTGTAAAAGGGTACTTTCCTAATGTCGAGGTGGACGCTTTCAGAGCTGTGGGATTTTAGATGTACAACAGCAGAACAAGTCTTTTTTATTGGTAGGGTGGTCATGATGGTTCGGGAAGCGCAAAGGCAGTTGCTTCCACACAACGTCCGAGGTGCTCTCGGCTCCTCAGAAGTGGAGCTGCGTGTGTCTGGAGTTTTCCAGTCATCCCCACGCACACTCAGCCGCTGCTGACTCATCTCTCATCTCCTTCTCCCTCCATATTCCTGCCAAGCAGAAATGTCTTGTGGTTGTCTCATCCACGGATCAGTCCGTGGTGTAGGTTTCCAGCACAAAGCGATCTGTGACAGGCTGTATGGTGTGATCACCGCAGGCAGCCTGACTTCACATTAAATGTAATTCTTTCCATAATTCTTGTTGCTTATTAACACGTTGGAGGCCTGATCCTGATTCCTTTGAAGGCGATGACAAAGCTCTCACCGAACGTAGCGGGAGGTGAAGGGTGGCCTTTGCTGCTTGACAAAAACAAAACGTTATGGTGCCGGAGCTCCTCGAGAAGCGTAAATCCAGCAGTCCTTAAACCGTGTCTTTTTCTTCCCCTACTTTTTTTTTTTTTTTTTTTTTTTTTTTAAAGCGACACCTCCCCGTTGCGGTGTAATCTTATAGAAGCCGTAGAGCTGTAACCCCGACCCTATTCCTGGCCGCGCCAGTGTCCATCTCCAGGCGGGCCGTGCGAGGTGCCGGCGGTTTGGCAGCCGTGGGCGCCGGGGCGGCCCGGGGAGGCCTGCTCGGCGTCTCCTTCTGCCGCCGGCGGGCAGAGGCGGCGTGCTGCCCCGGCTGCAGCCTCCAGTCCAGCCGGGGTGCCGCCGGCCTTTCCCCCTCACGCTTTGCCTCAAGCTTCAAGCTGTCCCGGGCCGGAGGTTTGCGAGCCTGGCCCGAGGCCCCGTCAAGCACCCGGGGTCGGGGAGGTGATGCCTCCTTGGGAAACGGCCGCGTGGGGAGGCTGGTGGTGGCCGAGAACCATGTCTCCCACCTTCTCTGGTGCCGCTGCGAGAGAGCCTCACCTCCGCCCTCGCGCCTCGGCAGCCTCTTCGTCCCTCAGTACCTCCCTCGCGCCCCTGGGGTTTGCTTCCCCAGCAACCCGCCCGCCTGGTTTTTGCAATCGCCTCGCGCGAGCAGAAACGGGAATGTCACCTGAGCGAGCCCGCAGCCTCGGAAGCTGTGTGCCTGCTTCGCTTGGGTTTCAGCGTGCTGCCGCCTCACCTATTGAGCTAAATTTCCCATTACAACTTGAATTTAAATATTCTAATAAATTTGTTTTAGAAACTCTTACAGCTCCCTTGTGCCATTTGCAGGGAAACACTCTCTGGGTTTTTTTCTGGGAGATGGAGATTTCTTTGTGCTTGGGGTGACTGATTGAATTTTACCTGCGCTAAATTATATTTGCACATTCTAGTAATTGCAAAGGGCCACACAGAGAAACAAAGCATTGACTGCCGTTGTACTGGGATTTCCCAGATGTATAATTTCAAATTGATATGAAAAAAAACCCTTGCAATGCATTAATAATAGCAGAAAATGTAACTCAGTTGGCCAAGGGTGAACAGAGGCTTTTTTTTTTCTGAGCTGCAAAACAAGCTGTAGACCTCAGGTGACTAGCATTTATTGTTAGAATGGGTTTTCTATCGCGTACCTTCTGAAACACAAAATAAAGATTTATACTGGCCAACTTTGCTGTATATAACAGATCTGGATCATACCTGGGAAGCGGTGTGGGGTTTTTTGAAGTGAAAGCAGAACGTTTTTGTCTAATTCAAAGGCACTTTTCGGTTATTCAGTCTTCTGGCAGGTCACCTGTCCTTTTTCTGCTGCTCAATATTATCTTATGGTTGGAAATATTATGACATTGAAAAAGAAATCTTTGGCAAACAGCACATACTTTTCAAGTAAAGTCGGAGTACACCAAGTTATGAGAGGGAATGATGCTCAGTAAAGATGCCAGTGGTGTACCTACATGTTTATTAATGAAGCACAAAGATTAGCTTTTAAAAGGTGTAGGCCTGTAGTGTTGGATGACTGTTTTTCCCACTCTCCACAAAATCAGAGACCAAAAGCCCTGATATATGTTTAATAGTAATAATAATAATAATAATAATAATAATAATAATAATACTTCTAACACATGTTATAATAAAGTGCTTATGCATGTAGCTCTGCCTGGCTTCCTGATTGACTTCAAGGTGGTTTCTCACGGGCCCCGAGCGTACATTATGTTGAGCATAAATACTTCACTGAAACGATGCCGGAGGAAGAAGGTACCGGCTCGGAGGGAGAGGGACACGTAAACTATTAGCACGTCGGTCAGAACAGGAACCTCAATATCCTGCCAAGCTGTGGTGGTATTTTCTAAAGGAAGAGAGGGTACTCACAAACCTGAATTTTAGCCTTGGGATATCGCTTACTTTGGGGGGGTCTGACTCGAACCCCAGTGTGGCTGATCTCTCTCCTCCTTGGAGCAGACCGCGAGCAGCGGCTTAAGATCTCCTTTACGAGCATCCTCGCTGCATATCGCCAGCCTGCATCCCATAGCTGCATTGCTCCCCTTCGTTTACAAAGCAAACACTGCAGCCTGGAAGTTTTGCAGGGCCCTGTCCGAAAGGCCCTCTCGAAGGGTGGGAAAAGCACCCTCTACTTGCGGGTGCTACCTCTCTTCCCTGCCGCTGATTTCCAAAGGCAGCCGCCGGTGTGCAGCGGGTCTCGGTGGCTGGTTGCCGCTGCTGCTCTTACTGTGGCCAGGACAGAGCTGGATCTCTGTTTCTCAAAAAGGGGAGGCGAACGCACCGTTTCCCTGTTTTGTTTTGCACGGTTGGTTTTTTTCCATCACAATACTACCAGCAGCAATAACAGACCTCTATTATCACCACTATTTTTAATGCTGTGAGCAGTTGTAACTGGAAGCCACCTCTTCTCTGTGCCTTACAAGCACTTCTTTCTTTCCACTCAAACTCTGGGAGTACACAGCTCAACTATCTCTGCCTTCATGCTCTTGCAAATTTTAATGCATTATTAATAATTTTGTAACATATTTCTTCAAGCTCTTTAGCAGAAAATGTTATTTCAGTGCTGCCTCTGATAAGAGTCTTAGTCACCGTGTGCACTATTTCCAAGCTACCACACAACCTGAGCTTTTAATTTGTTCCCCCTGTTCAAACACAGGAAGGACCTTCTGAGAATAATATTCTTCATTATCTGATTGCTTTTGTGAATCGTTTCCTGCGTTTCTAGGTATGCTTATCATCATATCGTAGACAGTACAGATGGGAGACCTATTAACTAATCTAGCGCACGCTCCCCCTCTTACCCCCACGATGAGGCATCATTTAATTTGTGGAACATATTCACGTCCAGATAAATCCATATTTGTGCTTCAGAAAAAAATAACAACAATGCTAGGAAAAAAAAAAATCCCCCCAAAGGAGATGTTTCCATAATTGCTGAAGAAGGCAATCTGTCCCTCGGCTCAGGTCACCGTTGCCTATCCGTAAATGTCCTTGCAAAAGCAGGGTCCAGAAAAGCAACCGGTGGAGACGTGCTGGATGGGGTAAGAGGGTTTCGCTCCCACCCTTGCCTTTGCTCTGGGGTGCAGGCGGAAAAAGAGACGATTAGCTGAAAAATGTTAGCAGGTAAATGGTCTTTACTGTGGGCCCAGAAGCTGCCAGACGGCAGTGTAAGAAGGAGATGGTGAGAGGGAGTCACAAAAAGATCGGAGAAGAAAAGGAGATTGACAATTTTTGACTGAAAACGTATTTGTTGAAAAATAGTGAGCTGACAAAACTGAAATACTTCAGAATAACATTTCAACTTCTTCAGAATGTCCTGATTTTTCATAAAAAATGTGAAATAGAAAATGCCTATATAATTTTCTGCAAGTGTTAACATTTTTTCAATTGACAAATCAAATTTTTCTCTCATTTTTATAATTGGATTCTATTTTATTTCCACCAAAAATCTGAAGGGGTAAAAACAGAAAAAGTGTGTGGGAGGAAACGACGCTGGCACTTTTTTTTAAAAAAAATACATTCTTTCTGGGAAAAAGATGGGGAAAATAATTATTGCCTCATCCTCCCCCCCAGGAAAAAAAACCCAACCAACTTTGTACCTTTGTATTTCAAAATGTTGTGTTCAGACACTGCATGCAAATGCTCAAGAAGGACTAAAATCTTTGTTTCTTTTAATACTATGTATTCATGCTCACATTGGTATATATTATATGTAATATAATAAGTATATCTAATCCCTAATAAGCGTAATGACAAATTGCATAGCAATGGTTGTTCATACCCCATCTTCTGTTGAAGAGGAAGAAAGAATTTACAGGAACAAACAGGATTTTGTCTGCCCTCCCCAGAAAGTGAGGGGAAGGCAAAAATGCCCCCGGTGCCCTGGGGCTGCCTGCGGGGTGTGTGGGGGTGCCCGTCCCTGCGAGCCCACGCTCTGGGGGTGGCCAGTCTCAGACTAGCAGAAAGGATCATTTTTGCAGGGTTGGGGTGATATTTGTGCCGTTCAGGCGGTTACCAGGGTGTGAGTCCGTCTGTCTGTCCGTAGTCTGTGTGAGCTGAGGCGGCATCAGGGGGCAGGCAGCGGGATGATTTGGTCAGGATGGCAGCGCTTCCGCTGCACCGCTTGCTGTTGCTTGGTAAGGAAGCAAAAAAGGATTAAAAAATAAATAATATTGGTAATGTCCGGCCACTCAGTGTTTCATGAGAGAGCATCCCTTGTTATGCTTAATGCTGCAACATCTTCAAGTCATTATAGGGAGAAAAGACCTGTCATTTTTGAGGTGTATATATATATCTTTCTGGAAGTTTCAGAGTTCCTCATTTCAGACAAATGAACCATTTTTAACAAGCTGGAGCATGAATCTGTGGGGTCCCTATGTGGTGGCCACGGAGCTGGTGAAAGGAAAGGGTACTGGACTATCACGGTGCTTCTCCAGCTAAGCATTTTGTCACGTCTGGTCTGCTTCAACAGCTCAGTTTTTGCAGTCAGGAGATGAAGGGGAACTGTCAGTCTCAGATAACTGGCTTGGCTATATCCTAAGGGGTAGTGCCCATTTTATTCTGTCTTGTCTGTAGCTCAAAATCCCACCTGCAGACCTTTGCCTGTTTCCTGCCGGCATAGCTGGGGAGGAGCAGCCCTTGTGCTATTTCCCTTGTGGATATTGCTTACTGCTCTTTAATTACCAGTCCGGGGCCCTAACGCTGTCAGCCTGCTGCGGTCAGCTTGGTCACAGATTAGCGGGGGGTCAGGGTGAGCCCCGTGGGGCTTGAGCATCGGCGGGGCAGTGGGGAGCGGGTGGCCCCGGCAGGAGCATCCCGGGATGGGGCAGCGGGCGGCTGCCAGCTCCAGCGGTCCATGGCGTGGAAGGGACGCGGGGAGCAGCTCGGCAGAGAGCAGAAGGGCAGACGGAGGCAGGCGGTGCTCCCAGGGGCATGAGGAAAAGCTCCCGTTAACCACGATCTTTTTTTTTTTTTCTTTGTCCTGAAATGGCATTTGCTTGTCTCGGCCAGATGCATGTGATAGATAAAATGATATTCATAAAATGATATTCGTCTCCGGTGATGGCTTCTTGTAGGTCAGGGAAAAAAAAAAAGTGGTGATCGCAAGGATAAAGGGAGGACAAGGGGGAAAGAGGAGGCAAAACAGTGCCAGTGGTGAGGATTCAGCCTGCAAATCTGTGTGGCTGGCTGTGACTACTGCAGCAACAGCTACAGTGAGAATACATTGCACTTTTTTGTTGACTTTTCAGGTTTTTAATTACCGGCAAGTTGGTAATGGCATGCAGAATCAGATCCTGCTTCCTTTCACACTCCAGACACTCATGTCTTGACCACAGGGCCATAAAATTATCAAAGGGAAATATTATTGGCTGTAACCACCTCGGTAATATTTTTACAACTCCTGATTGACCACAAATCTATATTTAATAAGAAAAACAAAGCAAACACACACCCCATTCACTTCAGCTGGTGCTGTACATTTAACTGGGGAAACACATTCATTCTATAGGAAGGCAGGAATTGCAGAGCATGCCTAGGAAAATATGCTTGTTATATCCATGACTGGAAAAAAATGATAAATTTTCCTTTTTAGGTATTTTCATAAGTTGTCCCAGGCTTTATCAGCTCAGCTGGCCTCCTGCTAAATTATTGCAAATATTGTACTCTACGTATTCATTGTAGTGGCACGTTAGAGGGAGACTTTTATGTTTTGAGTACATTACACAACATAATTCAGAAATTAAGTCTTTACTGGTTAAAAAAAAAATCACCCCTTCAGGGATTTGGATTCCTGAGGAAACATAACACAGCCTGAAACGCTCTTGTCTTCTCCACTCAGGTTTCGAGGCAGGGACGTCCTTCTCTTCACGCTTCTAGAGAGCTGTTATGGAACTCCGAGATAGCTTTGAGCTTTGAGGAAAACACTTGCAACCACTGGGAAGATACTCCAAGGCAGAGCAGAGGCTTACGGTTTCTGTCAGGACCTCCAAAAGAAAATAGATTCCCTGCAGGGTTAGCCTGGGCCTGGACACTGAACTGCACTTGATTCACGTTCAAGCTGCTGCAGGCACTTGGGTTTAGCAAGGGCATAGCCTGATGCTCTCAAGGCGACGAGAACAGGAGCGTCCCCGGGTGTATTTTACTGTGTGCTGTGGGAGCATCTGCCTGAGCTCTCTGGGTCCGGGTGCAGGAAAGCTCCCCGCTGCCAGCTCGCCCACCCGGTACCATACCCTGCCATGGGTGCTCCTTGCTCCTACCCACCCGAGGCACGGGTCCGGCATGGGGCGAACTCCTGTCACTGCTGGCTGAGTGTACAGAGGTGGTGTCAGAGGGGGAAGGCATTTCCACCGTGGCTTGTGATCGCAGGAGGTGGAGGCAGCTTGCTACAGTGAGGAGGTATGCGCTGGAGAGTTGCATGGAAAGAGCTAGCCCTGGCCACAGCTACGGCTGTGCACCCCAGTGGGTTTCCTGGCTGTGGGCTGGTGTTTCTGAAGCAGGACTAATGACACAAAGTGGGGTGGAGCTACGTGGACTGGAGATGAGTCTGGACATGGCGTAAGAGTGGACACCATGGAGAACCTGTGGCAACTGCCTACGTCAACCCACAAAGACAAGGGAGGCTGTGCCAGCCCAGGGCTAGGTTAATACGGGTCACATCGACGGCTAGGAAATTTGATGTTGACAAGTTAACAGATAGTGCATTGCAATTATTTCTGTTGCTGATACACCTGAAATTATAGTGGGTTTAGAGGCCATGCGTAGCGGCTGGCAGGTGGTGGCAATTGGCTCCTGCGAGGCCAGAATTTGCTTCTGATCAGGCAAGCATACGTGTTCACCGAAAAGGATGCCACTCCATCACAGCACGGTGCTTGGTCAGCCAGAGAGGCAGGTTTCTGGTTAGCAGTGTGGGAAACACTGTCACAGACAGGTGGGTGTCTCCAAGGACAGGCAAGAGCCTTATTCCTTACTTGCCATGTGTTCATTAGCAGCCTGCCTCCTCCGGCTGGTTTTCAGGAATCCAAACCACCTTCTAGCACGCCAGCTCCTAAAGCCCTAACCTGCTATTAGCTACCCACAGCTGATACAACGACCCAAGGAATGTTGCAGGATAGAAGAAGCCAGCAGTAGATGCAAGCTATAAATCTGCTTAGATGGCAGGCAGGGCGTTCATATCACTCTGGCACACCACGTCTTGCACAGAGGAGCACATTTTCTCTGGGAATGGGTTCAAGGTACTGCCAGTATCCACTTTTGTAACACGAGCTCTCTCCTGTCGCTACTGGTCTGTGTCCAGGCAAGCGGTGGTGATAAGGACGCCTGGTACATTCGCATCTTTGCGGGCCCAGAGCTCACGAGTTGCCCGAGAGCTCACCTTCCCAACAGTGGCTGGAGGTGGCACCGGCAAGGCGAGCGTGACTGTACACGTTATGGCGCTGGAACCAGTAAAGTAGCTGATACTGGGATTTGTCATACTCTGGCCATCTCGAACGCTTGCCTTCGCTGCTGCTGGGCCTGCATCCCCTGCTGCCGTTCTCCTTACGGGCACTCGGTCCGCTTGGTTTCCATTTGCCTGCTTCTGGCACTGCCTCCCCATGTCCTGCACCTCCTTTTCCTTCCAGTAAATGATCTGCTGGTCTGATGGGTCCTTCTCAAAGCAGGTCACTTCCATGTCTTGTGGGATGCTATTTCTGCCACAGCTCATGCAAGGGTATTTCTCAGCCTATCTTAGTCAGAAGACTCAGCTAAAGGAGTGGAAAATCATATTGCTATTTCCTGCCTGCATGCAGGAAAAATGAAGTCTCTCCCATTTTTCTTTCTGTAGCACAGCAAAGCCAAAAGTTGCTACTTTTATCTAAAACTATGCGCATAACTGACTTTTGAGTTGGCTGGCTGCATTGAAATATTGGAGGGAAACAGTCTTTCTGCTTGATCTGAAGCAACTCTTTTTTTTTGGTTTCCTAGGCAAAAGGGAAAAAAATCTGAAAACTTTAATTTGAGGCCAAGTAAAACATTTCATTTGACTTAAAATAAACATTTTCTTCACTATAAAATGAGAAATTCCAGTGTTTTCTTTTTGTGAAAGAAAGCAAAATTCTTCTTTTTTGGATGGAGCAAAAATTTTTCAGTGAAAAAAACTCCATTATTAACTTTATCTATGGGATATGCTTCCATCCTTACCCTCTACTTTGTGCAGGGATTTTGGGTCTTTGGCTTGAGAGAAGCTCGGTGAGGACTTTAACAGGAGGGATGTACCTACCTCTTGAAGCAGGAACCAAACAGGAGAAATCCACATCAACCTCTCCCACCCCATGAATATCTTGTTACGTGCCTTTTCACAATTTAACTCTGTGAATAAAATCACCTTGAAAAGTGTAAGGGGAGTGTATGACAGAAACAAAATTAAAGGCACATGTTTACGAACAGCTCCCCATCCTTCCTCAATTTGAGTGCTGAAAATATTTTTGTCTTCTGTTTCATGACTCGGACAGTGTTAAAAACACTGAAGCACTTTTATTCACACATCATCAGCTTGTAGGAAGAAAATAAAAAATAACAGTCCCAGCAGCTTTGATACCATATATGTGACAAACACTGTGATGCAATTAAAAAAGTACTGTAAAGTATGGCCTGCTGGACCTTACAATTAACCACTAAGACATGCCCAGCACTTCCTATTGCTGAAAATCAGAATATCTGAGGAACTGAGGCCTCTGAATGTGTCCTTTGAAGAGCAAGCGTTGGGCTTCTGGTGATAATTTCACTCTGCCCTGCATTTAAGATCATCTGCACTTAGTTCCTGTTAAAAAAATATTTTCATGTTTTGTCTTTTCAGAAAGGCCAAGGGAGCTCAACTGCTGCAACTTTTCCTAAGGTATGTTACTGTGATATACTGTGCCATAAATTTTAAATGCATATGTGTAGATATATTTGAATGTAAAGGTCTCTTACATGGTGAAAGCCACAGATGTTCTTATAAACATAGTTAAGTCTGGTTTTCCGCTGTAATCTTGTTTCTCTTCTTTAGCTGCATGTGTAGCCCTCCAAGAGATTTGTCTTGGCCCAGCTTCCCGGGGACCAAACCGCACGGTGGGCCAAGGACGCGTCCATGCGCGTGGACCCGGGCTGCGGTGCCCCCGTGCCCCGCCGCCTTCGACACCGCCTGCGCTGCGTCTCTGCCGAGATCAATAAAATGGAAATGTCATCTCTTCATCACCGCGAAGGGGAGGTTGGTATTAAGTTTCAGCAGTCGATGTTCGCAGCGACAGAAACTGATACACGTTCCTTGTGTTATTTCAAGGCTCGAAGCTGTTTGCAGCTGTGTCTTTATCAGAAATTCTTGCCTCTCCGCCTCTGTCAAAGGCTTTTAAATTACTTTATATTTGTAGCTTTTGAGCAGCTGGATCTCTCTGCTCATATCCTTTAATTTGTTGAAATGCAGCAACAGCACTGTGGCCAAGGTAGCATGCTTGAAAACATCTCCAGCCAGCCCTAGGATGGGCTGAGTGTATGATGAAGTAGCTCATAAATATAGGCCCAGATTATTGTTTTACTTATAAAGTTGTAGCCTACCCTGACCAGTTCTGAAAGTAAGATGGGACTAAGCATTGGCCGAGCAGAAAGCGTGGTACAGGGCAGCTGCATCATCTCTCCCTAAATCTTAGTCCTACCGTCCAGCCCCTTTCCTCTCTGCACAAGCTGCCACATGTCTGCTTGAAAAGCCCTGGTCACCCAGTCTGGGGACAGCAGTAGCACCAGGACCCTCAGACAACCGGTTCCTCAGCCATAACTGCGAGCAGCTACGAGGGGAAGAGAGAGTCTTTGTCAGTAGCTTGTGCACAAACCACCAGCTGAAACGTATTCACACAAAGCGTTTGTCAAACAAGTCGGAATAACAAATGCATATGTAAAAAAAGCAAAGAATTCATTAACAGAAAAGAAGGCTAAATTAGTCGAATAAATAATTCACCACAAATTTCTCAGTTCTGTTTCGTACCAAACATTTACGTTAACCTTCTAATTCTTCAACTTGCTGAAGCTCTGGGAGGATTAAAGCCAATTGAAATCTGTGGCTATTAAGGGAAGTAGTAGTCCAAACCCTATCTCTATGGGAAGACTCACAGCTAAGTCCTATATAATTGTGGGTTTTCACCATTCATACCCCAATTCAGGAAACCACTTCAGCACGTGCTTAAGTGAAGAGCACATTTATCTATTTTTTTCTCTTCTGGTGGCTCTGTGAAGAGTTGTAGCTGTTGCTTAGGCAGATATTCTTAAGAAGGGACTGAACTTGTGTTTCAGGATAACCAGAAATGTCACAAAATTTTGGGAGAGTTTTTCAAATGACAAAAACCACACAAATTGAGGGCACAGTATCACTTTACCAGAGTCTTAAGTAACAAAATATTAAAGTCTTCGGTGCCTGGGGACACCGTGCACAGCCTGCAGCCTCCTTAAAAGTTCCCTCGCAAAGAGGTTTGTTTAGCTGATGGCTGCGTGAAAACCACAGGTTAACAAAACGTTTCTGTGCTGGTGCTGCCCAGTGGAGCTCCTCAGCAAATGCGCAAATGTTAGCAAATCTGCCTCGGTTCTCATGCCCTGTGCCTTTTCCCTCTTCATAGGCCTCCGTGTTTCGCTAAGACCAGTGCATTGGCTAAGCAATGGTATTTCTAATCATTCGGGTCAATACTGCTGAATTGCCATTGCAACATTGATTAAACAGTTAAAATCCAGCATTACGAAACCGATGAGAATACAGTGCTTTGAAGTTACAGCTCACTACTGCTTCCAGTCACTTCCACAGAAAGCACTAAAAAGTACAATCAATGAATTGGGATTTCATCAGCAAGATTTAACCTCAGTCATCATCTGTAGCAGCGCTGAGGTTTTAAAGACCACGTCGTGACCCCTCATTACGGCTTGGATACAGAGGCCTTGGCTGAAACAGCGATCCCTGGTCAGGGATTTGTTTATCATCAGAGATGATTTTGGTTTTGCCATTACTGAATTCCCAGTGTGTATGTATCTTCTCTTTGTCTCTGCCATTCAGAACAGTCTCCATTTCTTGTTAATTTATAAACAGTGCAATGAAATCAAATGAGACTCCCGTAGGGCTTTATTTTTATTGTAAACATGGTAATGCTCAGTGAAAACACTGAGGTATTTCAGCTACTAAACCCAGCAGGAAGAATAATAGTTTTGGGGAGGTGGTGGCAAGTCAAATATAGCATTTGTTTAAAGTAGCATCTAAAATACTTAGTTATTTTGTAAGCATCTGACATATTGTTTTTCCCCCCAAGAAGGATTTTCTGGCCATATCAAGACAGAAATCTCAGGTAAGCCTCTCTGTACACAATATAGACTAAATGTATGTGTTCCCCATTTTGGGGGAAAAAAACCCCACCCAAACAGATAGTAGTTGAAACCTTGTTTCGCCTTTTGGACATGTGAAAGATTATGCTAAGTGTCTCTTTCAGGCTCTCCAAATAAAACAATGGGATAAAAATGTGCTTAAACACCCTGCAAAGTTCTGCTCCGTCCCATCATCAGATGGAACAGCAAATCCACTTTTTTAAAAAATAAAAAGAAAGCTTTTTTAAGTACCTTCTCCTGGTTGAACTGAGTGACTGCTTCTTGCTTAAAAAAGGCTAAAAAATAAGAATTAATTACACCGAATACATAAATTCCGATAGAAATCTTTTCTGTTTCTAGACATGGGACATTGCTCTTTATTATTTTTATGATGTTGCAGAACTACTGAGGTTATAACATACATTAAAAGTAGGCGCCAAGCTTTCTTAAATTAAAGGCTTGGCTGTGCCCATGCCTCGCCTGTGATGAGCCAGTATCAATCGCTGTGTGTACCCAGCGCCTGTACACCTGAGAGGTTACAGTGGATGTCTCTCTCCTCACTCCATGAAGCAGAAGCACATTTTTTTGTAAAGTAGAGCAATGTGGCAGCAACACAATTGTTCTGCTGGGTGAATCCTTACACAAAGTGAGATGGAGAGAACTGATAGACTATATTTAAAGTCTATAAAAAGTTAACAGCCTCTTCTCAATAATTATGTATCTATAAAAAAATAAAGATGATACGGGGCCAAAACTTAATGGCATTTATGTTAATGTGATACTGAACACTCACAGGCTGTAGATATCTGGAAAAGTGGGTCACATATAGCTTAGAAGCTTTGTGTTGTATATTCTGTTCAGCATGTGTCTGTTCAAGTAAGTTTTTTGTGTGTAAAGTGAGCAAGTCACCTCTAGTATTGCACTGCTGCTGTGCATGCTGCCTGTGTTTCTGTGAAATCAGGGGACTGAAAACCTCCCGTTTGTTGCTGGCTGGTACCCTTTTTTTTAATATTCAAGTGAGGGCAAATCTCCTGGTTCCATGTCCTTGTATTTGCCTTTGTTCACATAAAGTTCCATTGCCTACCCAGGGTGGGAGCAAATGGAAGTGAGGACTTAATTCCAGCTGGTACCGGTTCACTGTGGCTTTATACTGGTTTCACAGCAGGCTGGTTTCACTGGGCTGCCCTGCCTTGCCATTACTGTGAGTGAAAACCTCCATGTCTGTGTGATTAAAGGAGCCCCAAAAGTAATCTCTGCAGAGATTAGAGTGAAGGAGCATTGTGGGATGACGGGAAAATATGAAGACCTTTGGGAATCCAGAGAAATACGTTCCCCTCTATTTTTTTAACAGGAAACTCTGGTCCTCATTTCCTTGTTGCTTTTATGAAAAATTCAAAGTTATATCAGGCATTAAAATGACAAATTGGCTGATTTTGTCTGTTGTTATAAATATGGAGCACTATTTGCTTGTCAGGCAGCTTCATAATTAGCAGCGGTCTATGTGGTATCAAGGCAAGAGATCATCAGATCAAGTTTCATGTTTATCCCACAGCCAGCATCTTCCCTATTGCTAATGAAAGTGTCTCCCAGGGACTGGCATATCTGAGCCTGGCAGCTATGTAACATCACTCTTTGAGCTTCACTTCCATCCCAACCCTCATTCTCATTTGGTTTTTGATCACATCCCGTATTTATAAATGTATGCTGTTATCAAATACGTTTTCAATAGTGCTTTTTAAGGCAAAACGAAACAATATGTTTTCTAGTATTTTTTGTTGCAGGTAAGCATAAGCGTGTGTATGTGGGGTGTGTGTTTATACTATCCTGGAGCATGGTCAGCTTTGTTATTTTTTATGGGTAGGGCATGTGTGTTCACGAAGGCATAAAAGGCCATCGGGTTCCTAGTAGTTCACAGTTTGCTCCCTGCTTCTTCCCAAAGATGAAAGATTTTAGTTGGGGAAACTGAAATGTCCCTGAAAAGTCATGATTTAATGAGGAAAAGAATTGCAAATAATGCAAAGACGGAAATGAGAATCCTTAAGAGATTCCATGCTTTCATTTGCTAAAATACTCCCTGTAGAAAATCTCCTCATCTTACCTTTTCCCAGTCCAGCCTTCATTCTGTTGTTCTGACTATTTCTGTATAACGCAAAGAAGCTGATGGTCTGGTATAAGCAATAAGATCACAGGACTTTTGATACTGAGTATTGGATCAGTTGTCATGTCATGACATACATATTCATAACCTAGCTGGCCTTGTAGTCGATTTATGCATAAGGGACTGATAAGAAAAAAATTGATTTATGATGATCTCAAAAACATGGTCTCCCAAGATGTATTCTGCAGCTTTGAGACCTACAGTTTAGGCTCTATTAATTTTACAGTGCTGTCTGGAATTATCCATCTGTTTAAAGGTTAACTGTCTTTACACTTTTGAAATGGGTAGTTCTGTTTTGGTTCTTGCTTTGTTCATGCCACTGATTTATAAATTATTAAATCTATCACCGCACAAAAAGACTGAAATTGGTTGCCAGATTACAACATCTACTTATTTCAAACTTTCTTTAGCAACTTTTTATCTTAAATACTCCCTGTTAAGTGCTGGGAGGAGGGGAAATGTTGAACCCAATGGCATGTGTTGTACAATTCAATGAACTTTCTGCAAGAAAACACCATTATTATTACACAAATGTCGCCATGTGCCCAGAGGAGCACATGAGACAAAGCCTTCAACACAGCACCGTACCAGACAAACACTAGCATTTGGTCGCACGAGAGAGCCGGTGGGGTCTCCTGATTGAGAAAGAGCTACAGACAAGACCCATAGAACTTCATCTTTTATTTTTTGACTAAAGCAGTCAAGCTATAATGTTTTTTTCCTTTTAGTAGTGTTGCTTGAGTGGGTAGGGCCATGGCCCTGCTTTGCCCCTTTCCTGTCAGGGCAACCGAGTTGGTTGTGCTTGTTTGGAAACTCGTTGTTGGAAGGGAACTGGAAAGAAGTGGGGAAGGAGCTGTGATGCGCATGGGGTGGCTCTGAGCCCACGTGCCTCCCAGCAGGCACCCACCATCCCTTGCTTGAGAGTCTGACTTGTCTGGAGTGAAGAGCAGTGTGGAAAATGACTTGGAGGTCCGTGGTTCTACTCACACAGCAATAGGCTTGTTGGCTTTATGGTGCTTGTTGACAATAATTAATCTATAGGTGATAAACACAAAGTTCTCTATCATCTCTTCCACAGAGCACCCTTCTGCCAGTGCTCTTCAGCAGTTGGGCAGCTGTTTTCACTTTTAGCATGTGATCATTTGAAAAGCCAATTTAAGTGCATACAGCTAGCAGGGAAGAGTGTCTGAATTTCTGCAGAATTTTCTTTTGTGTTGCGCACACATGTGTGGGTTTCCGTACTGCAGCTTCTTGTTGTCAATGCTATCTGAGCTTGTTGATCCACTGCAATAGGTACCTATCACAGTCTTGGTAACTGTTGGGCAGTGACAGTTTTATTGAAGTTATAATGTCTTGTCTTGTGTCTGTGTATATTGGTTTGTCCAAAATCTTGCAGATAAATCAGAAATTTTTCTACAGAGCTAAGCTTTAAAAAAATCCCAATATTAATTTTCAAAGTTGATTTTGGACTCTTAATTAGCTTTGGCTGCAGCGTACAAGCTTCAGCAGAAACTTTCTTTCTCACAGCACAGGAGACCTATCCTTACATTCCCTGCTGCTTTTGGACAGATACTAACCCAGGAGAGCCATTTTGCTTGTCTTTCTTGCTGGATCAGCAAAAGCAGAAATATTGCCTGTGCAGTATCTCTTGTATATAGAATGAGTAGCTCAGCTCTAGCATAGTTCTGTGAGAAGACTATTTCACAGAAAGAATGTTCCTTGCAGTGTTATTCCATCCCACAGCTTGAGAAACTCTGCATGAACATTCATCATCTGATGATAGCCAGCCATGGGTGAAGAAGTTTGTTACATAGACTGATAAATGTTGAGCTACTACTGTTTCCAGAAAGTCATATTCAGAGGTTCATACACTTACTATTCGGATACTTGGCATTTGCATGTGTAAAACTGGAGAAATTCCCAAGAGCATACTGAATAAATACCTTATGATCTGGTCCATTAACTTCACTGGAGAGGTCAGCTCTAGAACTATTAGAAAATAGCATTTTGCCCATATGTAATCTGTTTTTCTTTCATTTAAAACTGAAAATGGACAGGCTTTTTCCAAAGATGTTCAATTGTTAAACTAAATGATTTTAGTTTGTGTTGGAAATTGAAGTTCTCAGGTTTGAAGTTCTTGCATTTACAATGTAAAGTTGAAAATTTCTACATAAAAAGACACTTTATGTGAAATAAATTATTTAAATGAACTCCTAATTTTCCAGTGAAAGCCCAATTATGTTGGAAAATTTTTAACCATTTTCTCAAGAGTAGAATCCTCAAGAGAAATGAAATATAGCTGGTATATTCTCACAGAATCATAAAACCCCTCCAAAGATAGAGGACGCCTCAAGAGTTCATCTAATTTACTTCTCATAGCATGCAATGCTACAGACAGAAAAAAAGATAATGATTTAAATGATCGTAATGAAGAGTTTAAATTATTATTATCAATGTATTTTAAACAAGCGCTGATTTCCAAACCACTGGCAAATAATTGTTTCAGTGTAACTTCTAATGTATGACTTTTACCTGAACCAGCCGTGTGATTTATTTTGAATTGATATTTCTTTTATGTAGTGCTCAGAGAGTCCATCTAGGAACAGGGTCCTGTTGTGCCAAAGGATGCATGGATACAGAATTTAGCAAGAAGCCCCATGCTGAAGGGCACGTCGTCTGAAGAAATCCATCTCAAAAGTCTTCCTTGAGATCATATTTCTTCCTAGAAGATTTCCAATACACTCTCACATATGTTTTTGGCAGTAAATAACATGTTCTTTTTGAAAGGGGGCAACATTTGTAATTTCAGTTTTACCAAAGATTGCACAATATGGGTTGGGCTTGCCAATGGATAACATCCATAAATGTAAAATGTCAGTCTACAAATTACCAATCCCTTCCTGAAGTGCTATGGGCTGTGAGCAGGCAGGGTTTTGCTTTTTAAGCAAGAGGCGAGTAAGTGAGACGCTGTTGTAGGAGATAATTATGAAAAACAAACCTCATGGCTGTGATTGCAGGAGCTGTTGTGATAAATACAGGTAAAAATTGCGAGTCTGAAAATAAAAATGCATTTATTCAACAGCTTTCTGTGGCCACGATGTAATTGAAAAGGATGCTGAGATCTCATTACTGCTGAAAAGGTCTCCTCACTATGCGGAAATGTGGACATAAAGCAATAGGGGAGAGCTGAACATTAAAAACATTGACCTGCTTCCTTTGGCTCTTGATTAGTCTGGGGATGAGGAAGATCTGCACACCCATCTGGCAATCTCTTGTAAATATTGACTTCTAGGGAGCAATGCCATCCCGCCAGCTCACAGCAGTGCCTTCCTTTGTTACTGCCAGATTGTGGCATTTCAGATAATGGCTGCCCTGCACACGCAAAGTTTCATCATTCCTTTAAAGAGCTCCAGATACTTTAAGCACAGCTGATTTGCCTAAACCAAGGTATCTGCGGCCAACTGAGACACCTTCGGCATCCCGCCAGTCCCTCAGCTGCCGGATTTGGTATTGTCTGGGTCTCCCATAGGTCCCTTGTCATATCTCCCAGTTACCATGTGGATGCTTAGGGCATTTCTAACTGCAGGAGCTACTTACGTCTGGGCATCTAAAAGGTGCCCTTTGTATCTGTGTGTCTGAGAGCACAGCTGCCATGCAATGGTAGAGCCATAGGCAGTCAGCAACCAGCCTGACTTTGGCACGTGAGCGCCCCAAGAAACTTAGAAGCATCGCGGTTAAGCTCGTTGCAGTATCGTCTTGGTGGAAGTACCCCAAAAAACTAAAGGAATTCAGGGCAAATGATGATGGGCTCCATGCCACTGGTAAATACTTGGGGCTCTCCTTTAATGATGTTGGAAGCTGCAGTGTTCTGCAGAACGAGATTTGTTCCTTCAGAAATGAACCTGTCCTTAACTGGTCCCACTGAAAGAGCAGAAGTCTGATAACAGAAGCTAAAGGAAAATAAACCATCAGCTTCCCTAGCAGGGAAAGCAGCGCTGTGAGAACAGCTGGAAGATTGCAGGAGACAGGGACGAAGAGATGGGTGCACGTACAGCGAAGTGCAAGGCCTTGCCTGCCATTCCCGTGGTCCTTGCACAGGTCTATCGAGCTCTCAGACCAACCCCCTACTGTGAAAAGTGCAGAGTTAAAGCACGTGGCCCCAAGTGCACCTTTTGAAGTTTGCAAGCGAGGTGGAAATTAGAAAACAACAACCACTGTCAGACCAGACCGGCTGCTTATGGGCGGGGGTGTGTGTGTGTGTGTGTGTGTGTGTGTGTGTGCAGAGAGAGAGGGACGCTTTTGGATCTAATGCCAAGAAACACACCAAAGCTATTTCTCCTGCGTCCGGGCTCCAGAAAGTGCTTATGAAGGAGCAGGGAGGACAGGCTGCGCTTGCGCTTGTCTCACAGGACTGCTGTTGAACTGCCCCTGAGAATGGATGGCTGGAAAAGAGATCGTGACTGAGCGCATGGCATTAGCCTTGAAATTGTTCCTTATGACTTGTATCCTTTCCTGCTTTCAGATAATGCCTGTAAAACACGGCAGGCTAATAACAATTTCATTTGTCTGCGAAGTGCTTGGAATTACGGCCGCGAGCGTCAGCAAACAGTGCCGGTGACCACGAGCCATGTCCCCTCTGCCTCAGCTGCCTGGCTTAAGCTTTACTTACTGTTCCTTCATTTGCCTGCCTGCGGAGGGACCTGGGGAGTGGCAAGTCACCTGAAGTGCTCACTGCTGTCCCGAATTCGGAGTGACGGCACCAGTTACCCGGCGCCAGTAGGCAGCCTGAGCGTGGCCCCAGCACTCGCGACACAAACCAGCCGGCTGCTTCTGCTACCTCTGCTCTCGAGGTGCTTGCGCAGCGTTTTGAGTCCAGGTACGCGTAGGCAGCACCTTGATATTAGTCGGGAATAAACAGGCACAGGCTCGACTGAAGCCTTATTCTATCGCTCTTTCGGTTACTTTATACAAATCTCTTAACAGCTGATGTGATAAGGCTGATGGTGAAAATAAGTTTGACTTTGGGAAAAAAGGCATTAGGAGGAAGTGGAGAAAACATGGAATTTTACCACTGAAGCAGCCTGCAGCTGACTTGTTATACTACCATTTGCTAACGATAGTGCTAGGGATAGTGGCCCGCCTGAGGATATTTTTCCAATCCTTCCACCTTTCCCCTGCTCCTGCTCCCTCTCTCTGTTCAAAAAGATGTTTTCTCGCTGGATGCTAGTGCAAAACCTCTCTAGCAATCCTCAGAACTTGCTGGGCATGTTTTTTGTTAAGTGCCAGGTGGTGAAATAAAAAAAGACAAGCGCACAGAGACTTTTTGTTACTGTGATTAATTTTCATGTTCTTACAACTCCTGATCCTGGCTGCATCCCGATGTGGAAGATTCAGCATTTAAATAGCGTTCACAGGTTACTATTGATCAGGGGGGTTGGGGGGAAGTGCATTTATTCCTCCTGGATTACTCCTTCTCCTGCTTTGTAATTATTTGTTTCCACTTGTAGTGGATTTTGTTATTTAGTGTTTAAAACTAGTTTAATTAATCTCTTCTGTTGTTGTTGTTTTGAAAATGTGACAGACACTCATGAGATAGATAATGGATTGATAAAGAACACTTGAGGGGACCCTGGAGTGCTCATCATTTGCTAGGTAGGGTATGTTAAACATAATACTGGTAAGATCAAGCCCTCCAGGACAAAAAATGAAAGAGGCATTTAATTGGAACACTTAGCAATCACAAAACCAAGACAGAGGTTAAATTGTTTTGAGCAAGAGAAATTAATACATTAAAGGTTACATTTCCAACTGTGAGGCTGCAGAGCCAGGCTCTTATGCAGTGTCAGAATTACATAAGGCAGAAGAAATGGCTCTGAAATGATTGTGGAATCATTAACAAAAGCCAAGGCAGAGTAAGACATTTCCCAGCAGGAGGGTGTGAAGAAGAATAAAGACATGGAGAGAGCTCATTAAGAATGAATTGCAGACCATAAACATTTGAAACCACTAAGTGTGGAGTTCTATCTGTTATCTAATGACTCAGAAATTATAAAACTAGCAATGACTTTCAGAAAAGGAGTTGACTTTGCAGGAGGTTGTTTGCCATTATGAAAAAAAGGTAATTTTTTTTTTCTAGTTGGGGGAAAAAAATAAAAATCCTTCATCTTTGTAAATCAGCACAATTTAAGCAACTTCAGCTATACCCCAGAGAGATTTCCTTCTGTATAATTACACATTGTCTCAGATTTAGTAACAAGGATGTTGAAATGGAGGAACTGCATAGAGGATGAAGGAAGAGACAAGAGGTTCATTTCTTACCGTCTGACTGCAAATGATTAACCTCTTCATCTTTGAAAAGATCTAGCAAGTGCTGAGATCTCCCTAATTAGTGGGAATTTCATTTTCTTCATTTTGATTAAGGTCTAGACCAGTCTTTGCCTGATAAACAAATGATAGTCAAAGAAACAAGGGTGAATTAAATGCACTGACCAAACTCTGGTTTATTTGGTGCAGCCTCAGCAGATCTACACAGAGCCCAGAAGAAGGCAGATTTATCTGGCACAAGAAGATTATTTTTCAGGAAAGATACGTATGACACAACCATTGCACGAAGCTACCAGGACATTCGTCCAGTCTCCCCAGATGGTGCAGTGTTTTCCTATGTGTTGAATTTATACTGCAGCGTTTTCCAAACTAAGCATCCTATGGGATGAGTTGAGGGAGGAATAGGACGAGGGGCAAACAAGCAGGTGTAAAGAGTGCCATGAAAGAAATCCCCAGGGGTAAAGGTAGTTAGAGGTTTGGGGAGCAGAACTGTAGGGAAAATGGCCGTTACAGATTGCTAACAGGTTACAGAAAAGTTACAGAAGCAGATCAGTGTGGTCTACCCTAAATTCATTTGGTTTTCGATTTTTCTGCTCATATGAAAGTCTTTCATTATGCAGTAAGTTTTCCTGAGTTAAACAAAACATTTCATTATCATTATCTTCAACTTTAATCCCTCTCTGTTTCAGATTTGGTCCACTCTGAAATAAAAGGTACCTTCAAGGGAGGCTTGTCATTCCTTAGCTGTTAAGATTCAAAACCATCAAAGTAAAATTTTAACAAATGACCCTTTTTTAAAAAAAAAAAGAAAAATTGGTGAGGAGCACACATTCATCCACACATTCATCAGAAATTCATGAGTGTTTTGGTTTACGTAAATTTGCATTTTGAGGCAAATAAAACCGGCAACCCAAAGTGCCATCCCGCTCTGGTGTGAAAATGGAGGACCACAGGCTCTAGGAGGAGGCAGGCGGGGAAGATGGGACGGCTGTAGAAAGGTCAACAGCAGAATTAGCTTCCATACTGTAGGCACAAAAATTTCTCATTTGTGGTGGATGCAGAGATAGCTAAATGCATGCAAGGTCCATTTAGTGGATCCGGTTTATAAAATTGGCTGCTACTTTCTGACCAGCATTTATTTTGACGGTTGAATGACTTACGGTTCCAATTAAAAGCAGCTAGATGTCTAACTCGGGGACTATGGCTATAGAAAATAGCTCGCCTATGCGCGGTTTTCATTTGTGCTTGTATTTAAAAAGTACACACGTCTGAACCGGAGTAGGAGCTACGAGTAAGCCAGGCGAGCCGAATTTACCCGCTTGCCGGTTGGGCAAGCCGGGCTTTGCTCCCTCCTCCGAGAGGGGAGCTGACCCACCGCCGCCTGCCCCCGCAACTGCGAATGGGCTGGAAGCTGGAGGTGACATTGAGGCGTCAATCACAGCCCTCCTGCGTATCGGCCGGAATGGGAAATACCCTGTCTGCAGCAAGGACCTGGCACGGGGATTTTGCTGCCGGAGAGAGCGCTCCCCGTGCCATCCCGAAGCCACTCACGTGGTGAAATGTCAGTAAACATTTTTCTGCTCCTAATACTTTGCTCCCCTTGGCAAGTACATCTACCTGTGTCATTAGAGAGACAGCCCCTCTTGCAGTGACGGGGGGGAAAAATAGAAGGCAGGGAGGAATTATATTACTTTAAAACAGAGGTAAATGTTGTGGGATAAATTTGGTCCGTTCTGAAAGGAGCGCTGTCCTGTTGTTTCCAGGAGACGTGGCAAATTAAAATCAACGGTCCTGGAAATGACTGGGACATACTAGGGGAAGGTGTGCGAGTAAAATGGCAACAAAAGCACGCGTCGTTTCTGGCATTGTCCGTCAGCATGAACTAATCCTGTGGAAATATTCAAAAAGCTGTGTGTTGTAAGGATCTATGTTAAGATCACGAAGTTCGGCTTGTCATTCAGACTTCAGAGGGGAGCTCGTTTGTGAACAGAGGAGGAAAAGGTCTGGAATTCATAAGAACAGGAGGGAGAAAAAAAAAAAAAGGACCCTGAAATTTCTTTAATAAATAACCAGGATTGAACAGCTCCAGCAGGCAGACCAGAAGTGACAGTGAAATGTAACGTATCACTCAGGACACCATCAGGCATTTCCCTCCTGCTGCTGTTTGAGGATCTCTAGATGCTGCAGGAAGAGGTTTATTGTGGTGCAGATTTGCTGCAGAGTGTGCAGAGTACTGCAATAACAGAGATATTTCCAACGGTCTTCGCTGCAATACCATGTACTGTATGTACTTAGCTGAAATCAATGGGACATGTAAATGAGAATAGGCAGAATCCCTTCTACAGCGAGGAACAAAGCATCTGTGCTATCCTAAGCAAATAAAAGGATCAGCTCGTGCAGGATACACAAAGAGCTGTGACCGCACTGTACCGTGAGGGGTCTGTTGTGAAGTTGAATATGTGTAATTTCCTAGTGGTTTGGGCAGGGCAAGGGTAACTTAATACAAAGCAAGCGAGATCTTTGCACGCGTCTAGCAGTGAATATTAGGGAAAAGGCACAAAACAGAGGTTTGATGGAAACCTCTGTGATAGGAAAGCAAAATCTTTAATGGGAGGGGAGAAAAGAAAGGTTGCATATATATAACTACTGAATAAACAAATTATATGTCGAGTCTAAATGATTAATTGCCCTGAAGAAATATATGGAACAGGCCAAACTGGAGAGAAAAGAAAAAGCATATTTCAAGGACAAGACAAAACCAGACCCTAAAAGAACCACGGTTTTCAGAAATTCCCCCCTTGAAATAAATGTCCTTCTAAACACCCATATGCCCCTGACTAAACAAAATTCAAATAATAGAATAAAGCAAAAACCAGTGACTTAAGGGGGAGAGGAGGGTACGGAAGAGGGAAGGAGGGAAGAAATACACCAGATAAAGAGAAAATATACAGTGTAATATTTCATCTGCTGATATACCACAGTGAAACATAAACTAATCCTCATTCATATGGGAATATTCACTCAGAATTTACTTGTGGCTTTGGTACTTTTTCTTGACTGGTTAGATTCCAGGTCTTCTGGAAGACCTGGAAAATTTGAAAACACAAATGTAGATAAGAATTAAGTGTATCAATTCACTGCTGAGTTGCCAGTTCCTCCCTCTCCCATAAAAAAAAATCCCACACCTTGCACACTGCATACCTTTGTGCATGTATATAATAAAATAAATATGTTTAATGTAGTCTTACAGCTAGGGGTCATATGGATATACTTATATACATTCACACACAATACCCGTCGCTCAGTTAAGTACAAGGGAAAAAAAAAAAAAAAGATTTTCTTTGAAGACCAAAAGTCAGACCCAAGGTAACAAAAGTAAAGCGTAATTTACCCTGTAGTTAAAAACCAAAGGAGTCTTTTTACTAGGGGGCTGCTGGTTCTATTCATGCCATTCCAGAAGAATATAAAAGAGACGCTTTGGGATTTTGAAGTAAAAATTCACAACAGTATGTCTTTACTTTTTTTTCCCCTTCAACCAAGACATCTTTTGCTGGAGTCCTTTATCTAGAGCTTTGTATACATATTTTTAATCCTATACAAAAATGATAGGATGTCAAGAAGGATCTATAATAACACCATTTTTTTTATTTCACTTCAAAGACTTGGCAATTTCTGATCCATGTGACATTCACACTCCTTCAGGGTCAAACAACATCTTGCAGCCTTCATAAAATGATTAAATATTTTAAACAGCTCCTGCTTATACCTCCATCGCCCCTCGAGACTGATACTGTTATCGTTTTTGTCAAAGCCAGTTTCCATCCGCATTTGTCATTCCTGCTTGCATTTATGAGTTATCAATCGCCACGTCAAAATGCAAAATAACTGATGTTCTCTGGGCGGGATTGGATGGTCTATCTGGGGCTTTTAATCAATGCTGATTTTTATTTTCCATACCCATACATAAATCTTTACCATTCTGGGCCACATATAATGCGTTTGTACAAAACGCAGTGACAGAAGCAGTAGTTATATTATCAAACATTATACCTCGGGGCTAACTGAGTATCAAGGGCTTTCAAAAGGGAACATTGGGAATTACTGTGCAGGAGAGATGACTGCAGGAGAGAATATAAGGGATTGGTTGTTGCCATTTATAAATCAACATCATGCAAGCTAATCCTTCTCACTTAAATGCAGCCCAAATACTTTTCCTGATACTCTGAAACTCAGCCCTATCTATTTTTTTTAAAGCTTGCATAATGCACACGAACAATGGTTATATGCATTTTCTTATTTCTTGAACTTTTCCCTAGGGATGTATATAGAAACTGTGCTGCCGTGTTGGTTTTTTTCTCCCCAAGGCCTACAAGCCAGTAAATATCCTCTTTTTAATCATACCTGAATTATTAGAACTCTTTCCGCCCCCGTTTTTTTGCCTGAGCCACTATAATAAAAGGGAATGTGTTTCATTCATTAAAAAGGGTATCTGCCTCGTTTGTTCAATGAAGACTGCAGCCAGCTATAGAAATAGCTCATAGCCCATGCCAAGCAGGCTCCAAGGGCCAGGTCAGGGATAGTTTGGAGTCAGGATTGCAGAGGAGCGGAGTGCTGGGCTCCCTGGGAACACCGGGCACCATTGCAAGAAAGCAAAGGTGAAGGGAAATCTCCCGCCTCCTTTGTAGGGACCTCTGCGTGTGCTGCGCGATGCAGGTCTGGTTACCACACTCCTTGCCAACTGGAACTCCCTACTAGCTGGAAAAATGTCCGAATTGCTAAGAATGGCAATAATTATTTTTACCAGTGTTGAACGAAACTGCTTAGGACTCCCCCAAGCGAGACATGCTTTCAGGCTCAAGGAAAGTTGCAAGGTGTAATTGTGTGCCTGTGAAGTTCTCCCTGCCTGCTTTCAGTGCTGGGAGGGCTGAACTGAAGTCTTGATAAGATCTGCAAGATAAGGGGCGGTAAGTGGTGAGCAGCCTCTTTTCCTTTTCTTTTGTAACTAAGCTTTCTGCCACAGGACCAAAACCTTTTTATCAAGTTTTCAGCAAAACATTTTTCTGAATAATCCACTTCTATTAAGTGATTTCTCCTATTGTGTATACAGGCTTAGAAAAAAACTGTTTATAAGCCTTTTTTACTGAACTGCTAAAGGACATTCACTCTAGGTATCTCCTGAAGGAAGGTTACCAAAATTCTCTCCATTACAGGCTAATATGTTTTATTCCTCATTAACTAGGACAAACAGGAGAGTCTTTGAATTGCAGCCCTACTATCTCAGAGGTCACCTTATTTTATGTTTGTGACAAACTACAGTGTTTGCACTACGGTGAAGTAACCTTGATCATCCATTCCTGCTCTGTGTCAGGGTCAAAGTGGCAAGTGTAATGTAAAAATTAGGTTAAGGTGACTAGAAGAGAGGTCTCTGACAACCCTTTGGGACCCCAGTGTTACCAACCACCCTTTTCCAACATCTGTGAAACTTTTCCAGAAAAAAAAAAAAGACAGTACTGTAGTGTATTGAAGCATAAGAAGCACCAAAGTAAGAACATGGTTCAAAGTTTATTCTGTTAATCTTTCTGAATATCTATGCCAAACCCAAGAAGTACCCAGCTGCAAAGTGTTCCAATTGCTCTGATTCTGCTCTTCATGTATGGGTGAAATATTATTGACCTTACCCTGCCGCTGCCTTCAGCGTAGATGCACAGCTCGCTTGGCCACCTCCGGAGGCTGTAGTTGAAGACCCCCAGTTGGGTTGGGAGAGCACTCCCGTCATCCCTTGGGAGTCACGCTGGAAATGCTAAACCAGAAAGGCAGCAGCAACCAAAACCCTTGTATTTGCAAAGTGGTCTGTAGTCACAAACATCTCTCCGATTGTTTGGAGAGAAGAAAGCTTAAATGAAGACTAAAACGTGGTTTGAGGACTAATAGCTTATATAGCTATGTGTTGAACAAAAATGAATTACACATGGGTGTTTTAATTAAGAGAAGAGAGGTTATCTTTTCTGTATGCTTCAAGAGGAATCTTTGCTGGTACCATCCTTCAGCCTTAATGAATCAAACTCCCTCTGATAATGCTACAATAGCATTCACTGCCTCAGTCAAGTTTTAGACCCCTACACAGCAAAGTATTAGAATGTTGACTTGCCTGCCTTTGAGGATGAACAAATAGCCATCCCACAGCACCAATGCATTTTACACCTCACACCAATCAGTTTGAAGCTGACTTCAGGCATGGGAGTGCTCTTATTGGCTTAACTGAGGTGAGTTCGGTAAATATATGCTCAACCGCTTTTCCAAGGCAGGACCCACGGAGCTGCACACTTGCTAACAGTGTGGAAAGGCTAGCGTAAAACTGAGTGGGGTTCAGAGTGGAGGAAACAGCCTTGCTGATCTGGTGGTGTGCATAGGACAAGAGTTATGACAGCCACTTGTCTTTGTATCTGCTCTATACCTTAGTGTGCAGGTAGCTCTCAGTGTGAGGCCTAGGAGACCTGGAGCCCCAGCAGGCTTTCTGATGATGGCTGTTCTTGGGAAACCCTCTGGCTGGTGGGGCTGCAGCCCTTACAGGGTTTCCTGCAGCTGTGCTGGGTCGAGGTGCCCATCCAAGGCTGTTTGCCAGCCGAGAGCTAGAAGACCCTCTATTCCAGGTCTGGGCTTTTCCCTCCGTCCTTCCTATTTATGACTTTGCACAGAAGTAGCTCAGCTCCGCTAGATCACCACGAGTGTCACGTTAGCAGAAATCTCTCTTTTTGCAGGTGGTAAGAGAGGAGGCATCCTGCCCAGTGTGTGTCCGGTGGTGCATCTGAAACTACTCTACAGGTGAGGGCGAACCCAGGAGATTCTTCTTGCCCCAAGAAGGGGTGGGGAAGGCTTTGTTTTGGGCTAGTCTTGAGGTCTCGACTCAATGTCCACCCATACCCATTATATGGCCCTCTTTGTGTCATCCATCCTGTGGTGGGTTGACTCTGGCTGAACACCAGGTGCCCACCAAAGCTGTTCCCCTATCCCCTCTTCAACTGGACAGGGGAGAGAACAAATATAACAAACAGCTCATGGGATGAGATGAGGACAGGGAGAGATCACCCACCAATTACCGTCACAAGCAAAACAGACTTAACTTGGGGAAACTAGTTTAATTTATTACTAATCAAATCAGAGTAGGATAATAAGAAATAAAACCAAATCTCAAAACACCTTCCCCCCACCCCTCCCTCCTTCCTGGCTCAACTCTGCTCCCAATTTTCTCTATCTCCTCCCTGCCAGCAGCATAGGAAGACAGGGAGCGGGGGTTGGGGTCAGTTCATCACACCTTGTCTCTGCCACTCCTTCCTCCTCAGGGGGAGGACTCCCCACCCATCCCCAGCTCCACTGTGGGGTCCCTCCCATGGGAGACAGTCCTCCATGAACTTCTCCAGCATGAGTCCTTCCAACAGGCTGCCGTCCTTCAGGCATGCACTGCTCCAGCATGGGCTCCTCTCTCCACGGGGCCACAGGTCCTGCCAGGAGCCTGCTCCAGTGAGGGCTTCCCACGGGGTCACAGCCTCCTTCGGGCATCCCCCTGCTCCGGCGTGGGGTCCTCCCCGGGCTGCAGGTGGAGATCTGCTCCACCATGGACCTCCCTGGGCTGCAGGGGGACAGCCTGCCTCACCGTGGTCTTCCCCACGGGCTGCAGGGGAATCTCTGCTCCAGCGCCTGGAGCATCTCCTCCCCCTCCTTCTTCACTGACCTGGGGGTCTGCAGGGCTGTTTCTCTTGGATATTCTCACTCCTCTCTCCAGCTGCAGTTTCTGTGCTGCCGCAACATTTTTCCCTTCTTAAATACGTTATCCCAGAGGTGCTACCACCATTGCTGACTTGGCCAGCAGCGGGTCCCTCTTGGAGCTGGCTGGCATTGGCTCTGTCACCCATGGGGGAAGATTCTAGCAGCTTCTCACAGAAGCCACTCCTGTAGCCCCCCTGCTGCCAAAACCTTGCCATGCAAACCCAATACTCATCCTCTCCAGTTCTCTGTTCAGACAAAGAGCTTGAAAGGAAATTACCACACTCAGGACCCAAATCTAGTGCCTCATTTTATTCAGAATAGGCCTTTGTGACTCATGTAGCCTTGCTGAAGTCAATAGGATAATTTGTATAATACGAACTACTTGGTGTGAGTAAGAATATTGGAATTCAGCCTCTACTATTTTGCTTGGATTCCTGGTGATGATCTTGTATGCTTGTTTGACCTGAGTAGTCAGCCCTCATTTTAAATTCACATTTGGACTCTCTGCAGATGTAGTTAAATTCTCTTGGTTCTCCCGTTTCTGCTGATGGTTGGGATCATCAATGTTTTGGATCTCGTTCGGCTTGTAATGTATTTTATCTGGCAGCTGTATCTCCTGCACTCTTCTCTGGCTTGCCTAGATGAGTGGGTGGTTCTCTGACTCCTGGCATGCAGAACGATTTTTTTTTTTAACTTCTCCTTTTGGCTTCCCATCCTCTACAGCGGAAGTCACATTAAATTCGCTTTAAATAGCTTCTCTCAGTTTTGGCCTTCAAAAAAGATGGATTGTTTTGAATAGTTTTAGTAATAAAGTGCATGTTCTTCCCCCTAGGATTCTGAGTAGCAAATTTCCATCTGTGTCGGAGACCAGTGATGCTGCTAGGCTTCTGGGACCCCTTGGAAAATACAGGCAAAGATCTCACTAATCACCTTTATATCTGTCTGTGGAACTTGCTTTTCAGTCACTAATCAGCAGATGTTACCTAATGCTTAGATTTTGCTGTTTTAATAGTTAAAATTAGTGTCCAATGAAAAAATAATATGGTGCTTCTCCACTATCTCTGCTTCTGCCAGATTCATGTACAAGAAAATTAGTGGGAGCTATACCTCAGAGTTTTGCATGTGGAGTCAACTTTATTCTTGCATGTGCATGGTTCGTGGGTGCTGAAGACATGAATGGTTAAATGAAAACCGTTGTGTTTCATTGTCACTGCTCAAATTAATTATGAACCTAAAAATTCCAGGATTTGTCAGTCCAGCCATCTCAAGGAAAATATCCCAGTGCTGAATTTGCATACAGGCTTCTACCAGGACAAAAATAAATTGACCTTCAGACATGTTCTGAGCTGTGTCAAGTCAGACTTTTTTTCCCCACCTTGGCCACTCCTAAAAGGAGGAGGGTCGAAACTTCCAGGAAATCTTTTCAGAAGGAACTGAGATTTCATAAAAATATGCTTTGCTCATGCTTCTGACTTAAATAGTAATAAAGATGCTCTATCTTAGGTCTTTGAGGCAGAGGAAATTTGTAAGCAGAATGAGAGAGAGGTTTACTAGTTTAAACTGAAGTAAGAAATCTCATTGCTAGATTACCAGCAATTTGCAATTTTGCTAAAATGTATAAAATGACAAGGTTTCTCTTTATCAAAGAAAATGATCCATCTTGGGTCATTTAGCAGTAGCTATAAATATAGGCATGCTATCAATATCTAATCTGAATCGCTGTTCTTGTCAGAGGACACAGTACTTAAAGTGCTTAGTTTTCAGATCCCACTCCCTCCTTCAGTTTAACACCTGCGCTGTGCAAACTTCACTGATTTTAGGGTCCACGGTTTCAAGGCAAGCCCTCTCCCTCCACCCTGCACCCACCATCCTGCCCTCCCGGTGATACATGCTTGTAGATTAGCGCGAGGGACCTTGGTTGTGTTTCACCGTCACTTCTCTGGGAAAGAAATGAAACCTGGACCAGGGTCTCATTGCTCCAGATGTACCTTGCCCGAACTGTGCCACGTCCCCACTGCTTTTGCACAGGCAGGGCTTTGCTGGTTGCAGGGTGTTTGACATTGTCAGGATCCTGAAGAAAATTAGTAAACCTCACGTCCTACCCATTTGGGAAGAAATAACAGGGTCTCCAGAGATTACCCTGTGGCCAGAATTATGATTCTGTATTCAGCCTTTTGGGGCTTTTCAGCTCCATAATGAGATAGAGGACAGTTAAAGAGCCTCAGCAGTCCAAGGAAGGGTCTCTTGATTCCCTCTGCTACGCGATTGAAAGAAGTGGCATGAATAAGCCACTGACTCTAGACTACATGAGTCTTAGTGGGATAGGGAAAGAGAAGACTGGTATTAACTTGGTTTTCTGAAGAGGTCTTGGCTCAGTTGCTTTATTCATTTGCATTTAAAATATCATATACTTGCAAAGCCAGCCTAGTAACACAACCAGAAATATCTGCTGTACACCAGAATATGAAAGATATTTTCTGGATTGAGGGATGCAACTCTGAATTGAGGGGTAGATTTGCTCTTGTATTTCCTTTTAATTATTATGTAGTTTTCCCCCACAAATCACTCCTTTAACCTAAAAATAGCTTTATTTGCTATTAAAATAACAGACTTGTAAGTAGAAGGATTCAAATAAATTAAAAAACTATCATTTCACTGAGTTTAATCTGTATATGTAAGAATAGAGTTAAAGTGAAATTCAGGTCTGTGGCAAAATTCCTCTTCATTTCAGTGGGGTCAGGACTGCACATTTAGATTCATATCCTCCGATGAGATGAAATGTCATAGCACCATTAATTTTTGTTGATCTAAAAAAACCATCATCATCTGATGTTCTGATCCTAAGCGTCTGAAGGCAAACTCGCATAAGGCTGGTCTGAGTGCAGGAGAATCATAACTTGGGTGATCATTTTGAACACTCCTCTTTTGCAGGAGAAAGGGTTGCCAACATCACGTTCCTGGGCAGAATTTACTGCGGAAATATTGGCTACATGTAATATGTGACAATTACAGTTAATTTTACTTGAAAGTGTCAGAATCGGCACGTAGAAAGGCAGAAGGACCTTACCAAGATATACCAATGTTTAAGTGAAGAAATACGTTACTGTTAAAACCAAGGTCCAAACATCTTAAAACTTTAAATATGAAAAATGGAGAGTATAAAAAAGTAATATGGGAGAACTGCAGAGAGGAGGAAGGGACTGTGGAAGACAGAAGGTCTAAGGTAAGGTGAAGTAAGTCTGATAAATGTGGAAGTGTCAATAGCAAATAAACAGAAGATAGCCTTGTATGTCTATATATATGTATGTGTTGGGGGATATTAAAAAATCCAAATGCATGCAGAAGCATGGTAAATCCAATAACTTTTGGTCATATACTTTAAAACTCTGAATCCAAACTACATGCAGATACTGCTATAGACAGCTGAGAGTCCGACTACCAGGAAATACTGATGGCTCTGTCTCATGGTCCTAAGGGCATCTCTTAACAGCATGTGGTCAACAAGAGAAAACCAGCAGTATCTGAACAATTTGTGCTCCTAGAGCTTTCTTACCAAACATATACCTTTTTCTTCACCTGTGGAAAGGACATGACCAAGTCCAACCCAAGGTTTCTCCTCAACACAGCCGATAGAAATCTTTTTTCTTCTGAAATGAAGGAAGAGGTAGTTATGACTTTTAACACTATTGTAATTAGAGGAGTTTGGTGTCTTCATGAAGTAACATCACCTTCCACCTTTAGGTGTGTGTGGGGAAAACAGCCAACTGCACTTGGGCACCAGAGTGATAGGAAAAATGAGGCATTTTAAATAAAATAAAACCCCCTTGTTATGACAAGCGACTAAAACCCACAAATGAATGCAGAAGTCTGCTATTTAATGTAGTGTATGCTGATATTTAAGCAGGTCTATATCTGTCAAACAAGCCTCTTTTCTAAGACTGGCACAGACTGTTCTGCGTTTGGTTTCCAGAATCAGCAAATTACATTGGCAGAACAAAGCTGTCATATTTGGTGGTATTTTGTTACATCCATTATCTCACTTAAGTTTAGACATCTCTTAGCAAAATCAGATCCCACTTAAAGACTGCCTTATTTTGCAACATTAAACAAAATGACAGGCTGCTTAAAAAAAAAAAAAGTTCATTAGCAAGCAATGAGTTGGTGGAAAAACTGCACGGCTGCTTCAAATATGAAGAATGAAAGCATGAAATGCTGTAACCTTTCCACAGCAGGCCAAGAGCATACATCAGGACTGCATTTGACTAAACAAGGGTATTAAATGGCTTCAATAAACAGAATTAAATAGAATGAAAAAAATCAAGGATACTTTGGATTTGATTAAGTAGGTGTTACCTCAAGACCTGCTTAGAAGGGATGGTACCATGCACCACTTATGTCTCAATAGTGACATATATGGGGCAGTCATAAACAGTGATATCGGAAAGTCTTTGCCAGCCGGAAGATGGTAGGTATACAGCAAGACTGTATGCAGGGCAACCTGCCTTTGAAAAGGAAGGTTATGGCATGGTGTCTAGGTGTTTCTTTTTGGTTTTATTTTTCTGAGGCCTACTGAGGGTTAGTTTCTCTTGAAAAGTGAAATTTAGTTTTAACTGACTCTTCAGAAGAATAAAAAGACAGCTGCTATCCTGAGGTTAGGGGTTAGGGTAATGGTGGTAAGTTGCCAAGCTCTGGTTTATGTACGGATCAGAGTGATAGAGACGTTTCGTTTTCAAACAACTTCCCATTTTCTTGTCACCTTCTTGCTTTTTTCCTTGGAAGGATGGACATGTCCTGGTCTGGTGATGAGGGATAATGCACCCATCACAGAGGTGAAGTGATATCACAGGCCGCACAGTCATGACCCAAGAATAGCTTTTGAGCTGGAGGCAGAGCATCACTGATACCTTTCTTCTCAGTTGCACTGCAAACATCCAAGCTGTGATAAGCCAGTAGTCTGTAAAGCATGGCCGCATACGGGTATACTACAGAGCAGCTGAGGAAATGTGGGATTTATCATGGGGGTAAAAGCCACACTGTGCACCGAGGGGAACGTACTACCAAATTAAGGTGGCCCTGCAAGACAAACAGTATCCCAAGCACCACCAAGGGCCTTTGCCAGGGCATATCTACATGCAGATACAGGCTTCCACAGTCACCTGACACCTACAGAAGCAGGGTTCTGAGCATAGATAGGTTTTTTTGGTCACTTATTCAGCAGTTTTTAACCTCTCAAGGGGAGACGCATTCTTTGAAAAATTACTGGATGCTCAAAAAAGGTTAATTTCAATGTTCTTTTATTCTCTGCACCTTAAATAGTACAAAGAGTTGCAGTGATATTATGGACCCGTAATTACAGGGCTTGGGGGACAACCTGTCTTTTCTGGTGTTTTGAATTCACTTCTGCTGCAACAACACAGACGAGAAAAGAACTTGCTGGCCAACCCTATCATTTTAACGAAATTCACACTTCAGGGTGTGCTCTGAAGAAGTAAGATTCACAATTGCTTATGAACATCATATGGCCCCTACTCCTGCCACAAGCACCCGTGCATGCACACGCAGCTGCACACACACTTTAAAGGTTACTGAGTTTATAAGCATATAGACAGTACATGTCTACTGAGGTAAGCAGATGATCTAGAGCTGACTAAAATAGTTAATAAAGATCATTCAAAGTTTCGGACTGAAGGCATTTACAAATGACGGTTAAAAACTATGTTTGGGTGTGTGCATGTTTATGCACACACATGTGTATTAAGGGGGGCAGGAGAGAGAAGTTGCTTTTTTCAGAAAGTGAATAATGTCATCGTTGATTTAATTAGCAAATTCTAGATGTGCTGACAAAGGAAATTTTCTTGGGAGATGCACTGTGTTGTGTCAGTGGTCTAAATGAATAGGCTGAGCTGAGTTCCTGGTAATAACAGATGAACAACACAACTCACCAAACCTCAAACAGTGCATAAATCAATTTGCTGGGAATTAACCACTCGCTTTAAAATTAGGGGTTACTTGACAGGGTTTCAGTGATTAGGTTGTCAGGGACCTGTATTTCTAGCTGGGATTTATCTTTCATTGATATAAGTACATCCCCTTACAGGCAACTGACTGAGTAGGGGTAGCAATCCAAAGCACCAGGCTAGTTAGGCAGCACGGTTTTATTCTTTGTAAGTACTAGGCGGCATTTGGAGGTGGACAAAGGAGGGCAGAACAGGGACACTTATCAAAAAGAAAATGTGCTGGCTTTGTGAACTACTAATAATGCCCAGGATATTAGTAGGAGAACTGTGAATGAGGGGAAGCATTTCAGAATCCCTGCACATCACATGGCCCTTCTGTGTAATAAGGAGCTTAACAGTTTGTTAAATGAGATGCCGAAAAATGTTCAATTATACAGAGAAATTAATGAAAAGCAGTAAGCTACTTGGAGGTCACTTCATCTTGTGAAAGTTGAACATTCATGTAGTATACACAGCCAGGGCCACCATTTTTATGATTAAACTTATATTCCCATATACTTCAAACAATGGCAGCTGGTAGACAGAGCAGTGAGATTAGGTACATATGGTAAAATGGGGGCAGGGAGAGAGGTATGGGATAGACAAAGCAAAGGATCATAGGCTCTGACGGTCAAATCAGAATGTAAAAGATCAATAAAATGTTCATAGAAATTGGCCCAGGAAATACCAGGGGTCATCTGTCAGGTCTATTTATTGCAGCATTCCTGCTTTATTTTACTTAGCCAGTGGGGAATGTCCATCCCCATCACTTTCCTTTTACTGGTGATCTCTTTCACTGCTCAGGTACGCTTATTTTCAGATGGATTTTCTGATGGTTTCCCAGACAGCTTTGCAGGATGATTATCCAAGCAGTTGCAGCGGTGTATTCCAGTTAGCATGGTCTCCTTTCAGGCTGCTTCATGGCTTGAATCCTCCTTATGGCAATGGCTCCCAAGTCACCATTTCCTCTCCTTCATACCTCACCTTGGGAGGCCTTCCGAAAGAAATCATATACATACATCCTGCATTCAGTTTCTAACAGAACCAGGAGTCTAAGCTCAGGAATACAATCTTAGCTGCTGCAAAAGAAAAGCTGGCAAGCCCAAACGCAGTTAATGCAAGGTCTTTCAAGGCAGTAGGTCGCCACTTGCTTACCATTACCGAAGAGGTGGCTGACGGACACATGCCCTCTTTGGGGCTGCCCTGTCCATCCCATCATGGAGAAAAGTCTTTCTCTTCTTTAGTTTTCTCTTTCTTCTCTTGTCCTTCCTTTCGGTTCTTTGCCTTGCACAAACCAAACCTGAGTATTTCTGAGCATTTGGCTGTGCCTTAGCGTTCTCTCCTCTCCTCTGCTGCAGCTTCTTCTCTAGTTTTGTCCATCCCTCCTCCGCAACTACTTTCTCATTTTCCCTGTCCATAGCTCCGATCTCATTGTGATGCCTATTTCATTCCCACCCCCTCCCCACGTGCTGTACGAGTCTCCGCTTTATTTAGCATTTCCTGCTGCTTCTCTTTGATCACCTTCAAGAACGCAATAATTACTTCTAGGTTTTCTGGGCCCTGGATGTTGTACATGCCTTGATCTCTAACTTCTGCCCTTTCATTTGCAGTAACTCATTCTTAGCTGAGTTGCAGGCGCTCGTTTGCAGTCACTAGTTTACCTTCATTTGAACTCAGAGGCCCAGAGCTCCCAGATCAAGCTGGCTACACAGGCAGCTTAGGCAAACCTAAAATCAGCCAGACACTCAGAAACACATCTCTGCCATGTATTTAACCCCCCAAAATGCGTGACTGTACTCAGTGATAGCCTTCATCGTGGTGACTCCTAGCTGGGTCCTGTGAAAAGCACCTAAAGCCCCAGCTGGAGTTTGAAATGTGTGTTCCTGTGGATACCGAAGCCTATCCTGAAATTTCTCACTGACGTTCATCTGTAATTCTTCTGATAGCTTCTCTATAAATATATTTTCCTTTGCTGAGTAGGGAGAAATCTACCAGCAGCATGAATGAAGTAGTGGTTACTACAATGAAAGTGGTAAAATCTCCTGCTGGTGAAGTCAGTTGGCACAATCAGGGTCATAAAATCACAACCTTTAAAATCATCCTGAGAATGGATACATTCTGTACTGCTTTCTGTCCTCGTTATGATCTCTGTCACAAGAACAAGTTATCCCTGAATCTCAGTGTCTCAGATGCTGTCTTCTCATTTTCATCAAATAATCCCTGTTCTTGTGACAAAAGATTGTAAGTAACAGGAACAAAAATGGCCCCAAATGAAGCCATTCTCATGACAAAGACTGTAATGAGAACAGAAAATGGCACAAAATCAATTCATTCTCATGACAACCTTAAGATTGTAATGAGGACAAGAAAAACAGTCTGAAATTTATCAATTCTTGTGACAACCCTGAGACAGTAATGAAAGCAGCAAATGGTATGAAATTGGTCCACTCTCGTGATAGACACTGAAACAAAACCAGAAAATAGCAACACGTTTATCCATCCTTTTGACAACCCTGCGAGTGGAACAAGAACAGAAAAGGTTAGGAAAATTAACCCATTCCTGTCACAAACAATCTGATAAGTGTAATAACCAATTGTCCTTTCCAAATGGCATAATTCAGCCATTTGAGCACTGGCTTCATACTAAACTGGAGGAGTAATTAAGTTTCAGAATATCTTTGCATGTAGCTCACATTTGGTTTAGGTATAAAGTAGTAGGAATGCATTGTAAATTAAGGTGGCATGCAAAATGGGTCCACACCCACTGGTTGGAGAAGCTCTGCCTCTCCAGGGTGCCTATTGCCAATGCTGTTTTCACCAGCGTCTTTTTATTAATTTAATTTCTTTGTGTGTATTCCTGGCATCCACAGACCTCGGTTAGTGATGAGGTCCTTTTTGAGTCCCTGCTTCTATAAGCCTGTGAAGCAATCGCCATCCATTGCCATCCTTCTGCAACCATGGATGAGCTGATGACATGCGGATGACATGCAGATGACATCACAGTTACAGACTTAATTGTATAAAAAGTAAGCAGGGACAAGTGTGCAGGGAGCCAGCTTTCTCCTCAGTTTCTTTGAAGGCAGGCCTGGTTGCACATAAGAAAATGGAAGAGGGCGGAGGAGAATAAAGTCAGGGATGTGGGTGAAGACTTAAGGAATATGGGTTTTAGTGGGTAAAAGGTGATCTGGCTGAAGTAACTGGGTATCAGAAAATCATCAGTGGTCCGAAAGAGAAAAAGCAGCAAGGCAGAATTAACAAACAATTAAAAAGCAGAAGGGTAAGGGCAGGCGGGAATAAGCAAAAGCTAACACTGGGATGAACTCAAATATAAAAGCAGGTATGTGTGTGAAATGAAGGAGGAGAAAGCAGTGAGTAAGGAAAGAGAAGTGAGTAGCCTGTGGATTGCCAGCTCTTGCAAACAGAAGGGAAAAGGCTGAGCAGGAGACTGATGCACTCAACTGCAAATGGCCACCACAGGGAAAGAAGCGATGAGCAGCTCAGTATTTTCTGAACTGCAAGCTAAAAAGCAATTCCTCACTGAGTGCAAGAAATCGGATTTTGAGGAGGGGGGGAAGAGGGAAAAAAGACCTCTCTCTCTCTCTCTTTTTCCAGCCACTCCAGGTTTCTTTTCTACCTGCAGTTAACTGTGAGTGCAAATGATATCATTAAGTTATCTAGCTATCTGACTGCACCCACAAGTCAGTGCCTGGAAGGCTAAATCCTATCATTTGCACCCAGGGTTAATGCACTGGAGCGAATGGTGGGTGCTGAGTAGATTCTGGCAGAATTGGAGGCTGAGCTGAGGCCAATATAAAAATATATCCCAAGCGTTTAGCTGGCACTCTCCCGCCACTTGGATGACATCTGACCTTTGCTTCTGTGCGCGTCTGTTTTTGAGCTGCCCAAGCAGAGAGGAAATCATTTTGAAGTCTCCTGCTATGAAAGTCAGTATCTCCCTGAGTGGACTGACTGTCCTCTGAAAAAGTGTAAATGCTTAACCTCAGTCAAGTAGGCTCAAAGGGCAACACACTGCATTGCTGGAGGAGGAACAGAGAGGGAGAAAGTGTCAGCACGTACATATGGGAACTATTCCCTGGCTTCCTCCTGGGCTTTTGCTACCTTTTGTATTCACTCTTCAGATTTACAGTCTATCGGCACCTGCCCACACTACGTGAAGCGCTCCCCACAAAATGCAAAGGCATGGATTTCATTATGCTTCGTTTTGAAATAAAAAACAGGTCTCCACATAAAAAGAGGTCTATCTCTTTAAAAAAAATCCTAAAAAGAAATCGGTTGTGAGAGTCACTGTTGCCCCAGTGCCAGCTTTATGCCTTCGACTAATGTGCTTCTCCAGGAACAGTCTTTAAATGAGAAGTTACGGCTGCTTTTCTGATTGAAACAAACTAGTGTTGATTGCTGATCAGCCATCTGTAAAGGAGGGCATCTCAGGAAGGATATGAGCTAATGAAAAAATGGACCTGATTTGAAAGTGTGATGTGCTTCATGCCACAGGCCAGTCTGAGTGGCATGAGATTATATCAGTGCAAGTGAGAGGTAGATTGAGAATAAGTAACTTCTGTCTTAAAGATTAAATGGCAAATTTGCTATTAAATGTGAAAGACATAAAATGGAATTAACGCTTTGAGGGTGTTAGCTGTGGTTATATACACTCTGCAAATGGCACTTCCATCCTGTCACTTGCATTGTCAAACTGCACACTCTTCTCATCGCAGCTCAATTAATACTCATTCAGAAGTATCAATTAAAGAAATGAGAAATGAAGTGTTGACCCTTAACAGCCACCCACACATCACCCACTTCACAAGCACATTTCGTGTGGCATTACTTCTCCAAATGACCTTTGTAACTGGTAAAATAATATTGATGAAATCATTAGGTTTCTTGGTAACCAATTGATAATTTTCATCTGGGTTGCTTGGTGCTGATAACATTACCCTTGCTGTAACTAAGAGACAAACGCTGTCATGGAAGTGCATGGGGCTCGCTGGGCATTCCTGCGTTTTATGCCCTGAATTTCCAAAATCTTCAGTGCACAGTAAAATTAGCAGGCCGATCAAATGAAAAAAAAAAAAAGAACGTTTAAGTTGTAAAGGTAGCTGTTGCAGCGTTACTGTGTGAGGTGGGTTACACTGTGCTTCGTTATGTTTTGTCTTGTTCTTACATTGCATCCAGCTGTATGCTCTTGCTTTGTGACATGATACGAAGTGACATGAGTAAAGACTGAGTTGAAATGCTGGATTTGGATCCAAATGGGATGTTTAAACTGAAGAGCCAAAGTTTGGAAAGGATTGGATTTAGATTTTTTTTGCTTGGGACTGAGGCCAAATACAAACTTGGCTGTGATATCTCATTAAGTTTGAAGCACCCCAAAATCTAAAGATATCCAAATTCAAAGTTTTGAGGTCAAATGCACGCCTGAACGTGAGTACTGAAATACAGATGAAATAAAAAAGTTGAGTGGGGTATGTGATTGTATTTTTAAGTTCTCTTTCTACCCCTAATTTCTTTTCTTTCTTTTTGCCAATGGATTCAACCTTCTCCTGAAATTCCAGCTCATTCAAATCCCTGGGATAGCTGCGGATGGAGATTACTTTTGCTATACAACTCCCTTGCATAGCCAGATCTTTAGTCATTCGATTTTTTTTTTAAATTTCCTTGAATGCTTTTGATTGTGTGGGTGTTGCTGTACATGCCAGTATGCTTTGTGTCAGTTCTTTTCACTGCTTTGCCATTTATGCTTCATACCAATTCCTTTCATTGTAGTGCAACATTAAATATTTTCCTGTAGATCTTAAACTCATCAAGCACATTGTTGGTTGGGGTTTTTTTGTTATTTTGTGTTTGTTTTTTTTTTTTTTAAATTTAGTACACATCAAATGAAAAGACTGTAATCCTGCCTTGGTCCTACCTCAATAGTAGGAAGGTCTCCTTCTGTGACCTTTGCACTGTTGTGCTCACAGGCAATCAGTTTTGCTGGAAGATAGGCTTGCTAAGTCTCCAGCCAAGCCTAAGTTAAAAGGCCAATGCATATATGCTGCATTTTATCATTATTATGCATATCACCACCAAGGCAGACTGTCATAGTTTTCAAACAATAATGCTTGCAAGTCAAGATTGTCAAAGCTGCTTAAGGGATTCAGATACCCCATTGCCATGAAGCTAAGTGGGGCTGTTTTGAGATTGTCAGTGATAGTGTTTACCCTAGGGAGTGCATGAGAAAAACCTTATGCCTGTAATACTTGCTTTCCAGTGCAGATGCCTCAGTGGAGGGGCCCTGCATAGAGGCAGGCAGATGAAAATGGGGAGGCTTAAGAGTATCCTGTCAAAAGAAATGATACATGGTGATGGGCTGGATTTTCAAACTCTGCTTATTTTGGTAAGGCTCTGTTTTTCAGTCTGATCCGGTTGAAATGGAGAACTATAGATTGCAATGATACCAGTGGCTGAGGTTAAGGTTGCTAAACATGGTCTATGGAAAGACTCTCTTGTCAGTTGTTTGGACCTCATCAAGCCTAAACTGATTATGTGGTGATTTCCATGCTGAGAACTGGCTTTGTTCTCCCATGGGTGCAAGGGAGGGACAGAAAAATCAAAAGAAACTAACAAAGGTAAACCAAAGAAGTTGGAATTGGGCAAAACATACAAATAAGCCCAAGGACAATGACATATGCATTACACTGTGGCTAAGAACTCAAAAGAGGAATGTCACAAAATGCCAGGCACTGTGTCCCCAAACTTAGTCATCACCCTAGTTCCTCATCTGCATAGCACTGTCTCTGTGATGACATTACTTTTCATTTTAGGACCCATGTCTGGTTTCTTGCAAAGGACATCCTGTGCTGTGGTGATCTATCTGAACAATGCGGTGACTGTAGGTGGACGTCCTCCTTGCCTTGTATTGTGGGAATAAAAAGATGTCTTGTGCCTGGGACAAGGAAAGTGGGGGAAGAAAAGGGTTGTCTTTAGAGCTCTGTCAAAGGCGGGCATCATAAAGAGTAACTGGATTCTACCCTGGCTTCATGTCCAGAGTTTTCATCTGATGACAGGCAGGTTGCCTCAGAAAAGGTCTTCCACGGGGAGCCTGGTTTTCTGGGATCAGAGTTCTGGTTGTTAGAGCTGCAGACTTCCCACAGCCATGTGTGAGGTCAAGATGACCTCTGCTCTGAACAGAGAAAGTACAGTGAATGTGCAAAATACTCTAAAAATCAGGCTGTAATTTTTTGAGTTGGGAAATCCCAAATTAAATTACACATTTAAGAATGCTTATATTAAGCCCTGTCTCAGTTTTTATGCATGTAAACCAGAGACAGTGATTTCACATTTCTTCACAGTGGTATCGTGAAGGTAAATTCTTCATGGTGGCAAAAAATTCTGAACCACTGTTATGACACCCCCACAAGTAGAAGGAGAGAAGAAAACAATAATTTTGTATCCAGTGCAGAGCTGGACAGTGCATGAAACCACACACTGGATGATGAAGATAAAACATAATACTGAAAAGTAGCCCAGTTTCATGAGCCCTGTTCTCATTGATGAGGAAGATATTGCAGAAAAATAAGACATGATATGTGACTAAAGTCTGTGCCATGGCACATGGGCAGAAAGAGGCCAAATAAAGGTTTGTTACTGACCCTAATACTGATTTCTTATCTTTTGCTCATTTTCTGGTGGACCTTAGCATTTTTTGATGTGTTCTTTTATTTAAAATTACATGATTACAGATACTTGCCGATATACCTAGACACTCACACCTAATACATAATTAGATTTGTATTTACATATGCATGGTTTTGTAGGTGCTGAAGGGAAACTTTTCCATCTGGTGGGAAGAATGTCCTGTCGGGTTTAGCATCTTACTTACTTACGCTGTGTGTATAATGACTCAAGGGCAAAATTTAGAGGTACTCATCAGTAGAAAATGGCATCTGTAGAGGATGGAAAATGAAAAAATATTCTTTAGTCATTTAAAAAAAAATCTTTCTAACCCACATTTTTTTGTTCCTGGAGGTACTATTGTAGGGCTCTGCATAACCACTAGTATTAGCTATTACTGGGATAAAGCAGGAAAAGGTAGGCTGATAGATGGATGTAGCTGCATTACAGACATTTTCCATAGTCACCCCTCTGAGGATGAAAGCATAAAAGAATGTGAAGGTGAAACTTAAAATGCGTATGGATGTTCCTTTTATCCAGGAAAGGACAACTAACAAAGCAGTTGGAGCACAGTATTTTCTTTGCGGGCGCTCCATCAGGCTTATAATGACACATCTTGGAATAGGAGAGTCACAGTGGACTCCCTTGCTTAACTGTCGTCATCACTTACCATTTGCAAAATGGAAGGCTTTCTGGTCCTGTGTCAGTGTGCGTGACTCACCGTCGGTGACTCACAGAGAACAGGAGCTCTTTAAAGCAGTTTCGGCTCGTACTCGAGCCCCTGTGCACCATGAGGCGTACGAAGTCGAAATGATGCAGCAAGCTGTGTGCTCCCCTCCGCCCCATGCCTCACCCCTCACCCTCGGTTTTATGGCCAGAGCCGCACTACGAGTGACTGTTCTGGCAGACCAGGAATTTAGGAATTATTCAATAATGTTAATTGATGGGCAGATTGCTCCAAGCCCACCTCTCTTTGCTTTTGGGTTGCTTCCAAATGTGAATCGCAAAGGGAACATTTCCAGCATAAATATTGGGTTTATTTGCCTCATGGCGGGGGATAGCACTCCTGCAAGACCTTGGAAGTTTGAGGACTGTTTGGCTGTCTGAGGAGATGCTGAAAAAATTGATTATTCAGGCTGCCCAATTTACAAATCAAACTGGTTTTTGCTGTAGCAAGGCTTATGCAGTCTGTGGAGGAGACGCATGCCTCTGATATCTTCCGTCCTTCATAAAAGTGCTAGATTATGACTATTTCCAGAACAAAGGGTCATGACTGAATGGATCGGTTTAGGGAATACACAAGTCAAATTGTCTTACTGACAGAGTATTTGAAATTTGGACTGATTGCCACAGGCGGCGTGAAAAGCAAGATCTGCAGGTAGGTGCAGGGAGAAGGCACGCAAATTTAACAAAGTGGGATTCAGCTGATCTATGCTAGGGCTGAATTCTTTAGATTTAGCATATTAAGACAGGGTTGTCCTCACGTCTTACCCACATTATATTACTAGATTTTGTGGATAATAGGGTGAGTATTTTGGTGGATAATAGGATGAGTATCCGACTCTCTGGGATTACTCCCTAATTGTCAACTCAAATGCTTCATGAGACATACACTGCTAAATGCCTGAAACTACTGCACTCATAGGGGAATGTATTCCTCACCCTTTTGGAGCACCTGGCCCTGGTCTGAAATATCAGTACTTTGTATGTCACTGACTGTTGAAGAAAGCTCTTCCCTTCTGTTTTATACTAATGCACAAGATGTTTACACCTAGATAAGCCCACTGGCACTCTTCCAGTTTTAAAGGTCTGTTAGCCAAAGAAGGTGTAAGAATGGGCTAAGAACTAAAAAAAAAAAAGAAAAAAGAAAATCAGCAAAATAATTGCTGGGATAAAACTTTGAATTCTCTTTGCTGTGTTTGCACTCTTTTTCACTCCCCATGAATATTGTAATGAATGAATTGACTCATAAGAGTGCTTGTGGAAACAGCATTTTTAAATGGAGAATGGGTATATCTGCAGAGAGCACATATAAAACTAGTAAATGGGAGTACCCTACCCAGCAAAGCACTTCTCAGCGAACCTGGAAGCAGAAATGAGGCCATGTGATTTGTTTGTTCAGACAAAACTAGCCCAGGCAGCTACAAACTGGTGGCGAAGAAGCTGCAGAACAAGAAATATTAGTATAAATTATTCATTGTGGATCATTTCGAATAATGAGCAAATCTGAGAAAATAATGACCCATTCACACACAATCCGCATGGAGAAAAAAGCAGCTAAAATTGATAAAATTCTTTGTTACAAATTATTTGCTCTGCACTGGGTGTTGGCATAACAGACTCTGAAGCCTGACAGTGCCGGAATAATTAAAATATTAAAATGGCTCCATTTTAATCTTTGATCACATATCTAGATCGCGTTGCAGAAATGTCATGTTTACTCATGACTCATAATGAAGAAATGTAGAAATGTCATTATTAGAAACCCTGTTTTTACTGCATCACGTATCAGAATTCGCAGGCAAACCATTACATTTCCTTTTTCATTTTGCAAGCATTTGTTTCCTGGAGGAGCTGAGGCCCACATTTTCAAAACCAGAGGACCTCCTTATACAGGAAATCTGAGCCACCAGATGGCTTTCACTTTCCTGCCACCCACCACCCAATATTTGGGATGGCTCCAAACTCGCTGCCAGATTCCTACTTCTCCCCTCTTGCTCTAGAAGCCTGGCTCCCAATTTTATTGCACCCAGAGACTATTTATGATCAGTTTTGTAGCTTATATTGAGAAAGAAATGATGAAAAACTTACCACATCGCACTAGTCTTCTGTTGGTAAAGGGAAAAATTGCCTTCTTCAGCCCAGTTTGACCGCCTGGAGGAACGAGACCAAGTGCAGTCAGTTCAACACAAGTGGAACCGAGGACCTGTTGCAATTAACGGCAATCCCTGCACTGAGAGAGGTGGCATCGCTTTCCGTTTGGAGCACGTGGCTGAGATCAGCATGGTGATGAGGTCAGGATGAAGCGGGCCATGACCGTTTCCCTCAAGCCCCAAAAGAGCAGCTCCTAAGGAAGAGAAATCATCCACTCTGCTGAAAGCCCTACTAGTCCACAAGGTTTCTTTTGATACTCCACTGGTCTAGCGGGGTTGAAAGAGCAAAGGCACTGTCCAGGATCGGAAAGATGCAAAGGACACCATGACAGCAGGAACAAAGAAGAGAAAAAAATAAATAGCTAAAATTAGGCAAGCTGAGGAGAAAGGAAGCAGCAGGTGTTTGCATACCAGCACATCTGTTTGGAAAATGCTCCTTTAAATCCAGATTAAATACACAATTTTGAAGCCTGAACTTTCTAAGTAATTAAAGATTTCTACTGCATGTCTTTCAGACACAAGCTAAAATAGACAAATGAAGAAAATCTTTAGTTTCAGATGAGAGGTGATATGAAATTTTTCCTTGTGTTTTCCATTTCACAACTGGATTTTTGCACAAAGTGCCTCACAGTTTGGGACTGTTCGCAGTGACAAAGTAAAAAGCTGGAATGTGGAAGAGCAAAACCCTGCTCCTGTAAGCATATAACTGAGAGAGTCTGATGGAAATACCTGGAAGTAGAGGACTTTACCCATTGTGGAGAGAAAGGAAGAACAAGCTCGATCACCCTGCTGACACAGAGTTTTTTGGTTTGGATTTTTTTTAATCAAGTTTCCCAAGGGGTCACCCAATGAAGAAGCACCTTGTGATGAACTGTCACGTTTTTCATTACAGAACTAAAATGAAGCCATGAAACTGAGTCTTGGAAAGTTTTTAACTAGCCAGGGATACCAGTAATTGTGAGCTTTGAAAAGAAAAGAAACTGCCTAATCAGCTTGCTACTGTTAAATCCTAAATTGGCTGAATTTTGCTTTATTTTCTATCTTGGCGGGAAGTAGCCCTATGTATCTACCAGCCCAGTGTTTCCTCGGCTTCTTCTCTTTCTGACTTCCCAAAAGCAAGTAAAAGCATCCTTTTGCTCTGTAGTTATAAGCTGAAGCAATCACAACAACAACAAAACAAATAGTAATTTTCAATCTGCAACATGTTTTTCCAACAAATTTTGGCTTCCTGTGTTTGTGAGGATTTTGTGTGATAATGATTCTTGATAATGTGAAATCAGTCATTGGTATTAATGATTAATGTTCTTTAGTTACTGAGGAAAGAGAAATAATATTAACTGGAAAGTGACTGTTGAGCTTCTAGTATTGTCATTATATTTCCAGTGGGTTCTTGAGGTAGACTTAGCTTTGTTATTATTATTATTTACAGGAAGCCTGGCTAGCACACCATATGACAGTGAAAAGTTCCCATTTCTATTATAGTTGGCAAAAGGCAGTTCTTTCTTATGATAATAATTCACATAAGTGCCCTGGCTGAAAAGTGAAATTTTTTGGCCTTTTATAAAGCTGGCAAAACATCAAGTTTTGCTACTTTTGCTTTCTGCAAGAAATTGTCCTCACAGCTCCACTCAATGATAATTTGTGGCTTCTTACCAGAAAGCTAGATCTGTGTCACTTGTACAAAGGTCAGTGAATTCCAGCTCTAAAATATCTCCAGGAATACAAGTCTGGCAGGGGAGAAGGTATTATGCCAGATCCCTTTCTATTACAGTTCATTACTACAGTTTATTCAAGGACTGATGCGATGCAAACAGTAAAACTAGTTTAGCTTTTCATAGGCTCACTTTTCTTTATTGCTCTTTTTCTTGGTTTGCAGCAGTTGGTGACCCATCAATTGCAGGACGTGCACAACATGCCAACACACCTGATACTTCGTTGGTATACTCGATACAGTATATAATGCTGTGTAGAGAAAAGTTTTTTAGTAATCTTTGCCTGTTTGCTGCATAAGAGGAAAGTTGTCCATGGGTCCACTTTCTAGAGATGCAGAAAGAGGTGGGGGAATGCTGAATATGCTTTTCAGATTAAATGCTGTAAAATGCTTTTAACAGCCCCCAGTTCTGATTAAGTGACATATTTACTATTAGGCTTTCATTACTATTAGAGGAGCTTTTTGAAGTGAATGTAGCTGGTTTCATGAAGACATTGATTCTCTGCCACTACTGACCCTGTCTGGTAACGCTTTAGTTTAAATGTCCATTACTATTTACATTAACTAATGGTTAATTACAATGGGATTCCTGGGGAAGTGCATAAGACAAGTCATACGAACACCAAATGAGTGCATTAATGATTAGTGTTATCACAGTGAATACCAAATGATTTCATAATGACTGGGGAGGTAATATATAATGGAAAGAATTGCTCCCTATTTGATATACTCACCACAGAACTAGGACTCATTCTTGGACATCATTCAGAAAATGCAATGTAGCCTGGAGGCCTTTCTTCCAGTCCTGCAAGAAGCTTGCACTGAAACTCAGTCCACACCCTTGCAGAGCAAGACATGTGTTGGAATTTATTTTTTATTGCTCATTGTTATGAATTGCTGCTATGGCCCAAAGCGTTATAGCTCATACTCAATGCTGTGGAGAATCTATGCTTCATAACTTCATTTGGGCCACTGTATTTGAGTCCATACTCAACCTAGAGTACAAGAGGAAATACTTTTACTGGAAGGGGCTGAAAAAATGTGTTTCTGGGCCCAGGTCTTTATTAATGCTAGTTACCACAGCCTTTCTGCTCTAGTCTGGGGTGGTTTTTGCAGGACATTCGTCACCATAGTATCTGAGGACCAGGGTGATAAGCTCATGCGTAACATCTGCCATGTCTTTCTTGTCTTCTTCGGGGGACTTTGCCTTCACCAACCCACCGTAGAATAAGCTCCAGTGCTGGGAAGCAGGGCAGATCTTCAGGGAGTTACATACCTGTTTTAATAAGCAGTTCGGGTATATAAGGTATGTGGAGAGTTGATGCCCATGAAGATCACATCCATGCAGAACTAAAGCTGATATTTTTGTTTTAAATTATGTGGAAGATTTGTTTAGTCCTGGGAAAAAAGGAGTTTTCCATTTGACCTGATAAAAATAGAAGTTTAGAATACTTCGGTCTAACTATCCAAGTAAAACACCAGCTCCTATTCCAGTATATTTGGAAGAATAAATAGAGCAGGTGAGAGACCCAATCCATAGCCCTCTGCAGTCGTTTAGAGTCTGTTCTTTGGATGAAGCTCTATGTGAAGGACGAAGGGCTGCACAGCATACCCAGGAATTCATTGTTTTAGGAGAAAGGCCAAACACTAGTAGGCACTGATAAGTGAAGTGGCCTGTAGCACAGTGGTGAGTGTCCCTGGCACCGACTGTCTTGGCGGCGAAGGCTATATATTTGCCAATTTTGCGTTCGAAGAGCGGATTGACAAAATAATCTGATGCGTCTCTTCCCTCTTTAATTTCTGTGATTTAAGAGGAGGAGTCTGTGTTTAGTAACCAGTGGGCTCCAGCTCCACAGGAATAAAGACATTAAATGCAATGTTTCTGATAACTACAAATTACCCCGTGACTACTGTAGCGCCTGGGACTTTCTGGCGACCCACCGCGAGAGCTAATGAAGATGCCCTTTTATAAAGCGCAGGATTCCTGGCAGTTATTTTTAATGGGTCATGCTGTGTTAGAAAATCATGCCTGCAAGATTCCCTGGAGTGGCAGTTGGGATGATATTACTTTCAATGAATCACAGCAGCCACCATAAGGGCAGGGCAGTATCTATGGCAGCAGCACTGAGCAATGGTGCAGCATCAAATGAACGGCTCAGCTGGTGACATCTGGCCCCTCTGATCATAACAAATCTGTAGTGTGCAGTACTCCAAAGAGTCCATCCTTCAAGATGATGTGTTCAAATGAGGTGTCTTTTTCTGTTCGTCTTGGGTGACTATTCAGGCAGGCATGAGAGATCCTATTAAAAAAATGCGGGAAGTAATGGATGAAAGTTGGGCTCCTAGGTTCAGCTCTCCCTGGTAAACAATTACGCTGCTCCTTATCATGGCTGAATTTGGTTATGAAAGAAAGGCGTTATTTTCGGGAGATGGTCAGAGTAGGAAAAAAGATGCTGCTCTGGGCATAAAGGCCCTGAGAAGCGTAGGTAGACACCAAACAGGGTTTTTGGTGACTTCCAGCTTTCTCTCTCGAGGCTGGGATTTGCAAAGAAAAATAAGTTAATGTTGGGCATTGCTTTCAAAACATGAACTATCATTACTATTTCCTGCCTCACTGGTCACTCCATTGCATCAGGGAACATAACTTTTCTTCAAGTTTGCATAGTGCCTTCCATGAGAGGGAATTTTCTTGGTGATACTTGGGCATTGCGAAGGCAAGAGGTGGAACAGCCTGTGATGAATAATGAGAGTGAAATGCCAGCCTTTGAACGGGCTTTGCTTTCCCTACACCGAGCACTTTAAAAAGCCATCTGCTTACTTGAAATGGCTGCAACACATGGTGCTCCTCCCCAATCCAGTGTGTGCTGCAAATTGTAGGCACATGGGTCCAGTCAAGGACAGAGTGTCTGCCTTAACTTTGGATCTCCTTGCTGTTGTCAGTAGGAGTCTCATCCTTAAACTTAGCTCTTGTGTGTGTTAATTATTTCCTTTTCATGTCCAGCTGGCAGAGTGCTTCAGCACCTTAAGTTGCTCAATTTGATCTTTGCGCTCAGGAACAAGGTAATTAAGCAAGCTACAATTTAAGGAAACGTATTTGCCTTGACTTGTTGCAAGTCTTCAGACAGCGCTCCATCCTAAATCATTTGATAATGTAAGATGCTCTGTGCAGTTCCCCACTTGACTGAGGGTTAGTTCAACAGGTCACAGAATCAGTAATTGATTCTCAGTGTGTCTCTGTTGGTTTTATTACAATAATGAGGACCATCTTTTTTCATCTCTGCTAATACGTTACCAAACCCATCAGCTTCTCAGTTTGGTGTCAGGATGACTTTGACAGGTTGTTAGCAACTATATGATGTACAGAACATCACAGAGATGTCTCAAACTGTGTTGCTGTGTACCTTAGAGAGCCGTAGGTGGTCATGAAATAAGTGAAAGCACTTCCAAGAAAAAGTTATACCAACAATTGAAAATATTCCTACAGTTTTGATGTCCTAATGAAGAAGTTCTTTATGCTGGTTCGGATTCTTGATCACTGAAGAATGCTATGTTTCACAGGAATGGGTGACATTGCAAGGCAGGTACACTGGATTTACCACCGATTAAAAACTCCAGGAAAACGAGTTTCCTCATCTCCTAAGGTTTTATTTTTCTTTTTTTTGATAGGACGCACTTTATAGTTAAGATGTGTGCATCTTGAAAGACTTGTGAGCTTTTCAGATTGAAAACAGCAAAAAAATAATAAGATGAAAGTTAGGAAGACAGCTCTACAGGATTGCCTCTACTCCTTAACTTTACAATTTGTCTGCAACAACTTCAAATTTTGGGATTAAAAAAAAAAAAAAAAGGCAAAAAAAAGCCACCCGCCTGTCAAGGTAAAACTACCTACAACAATGTTCAGTGTGGGTTTATGTGACCTACAGATTTTGGCTTTAGGTTCTCAAGTTATGTTGATGCTTTTGAGCTGTTTCAGGCCAAAGCTAGGATAATATGGATAACACAATGAAGAGAATTCCAAACAACAGCTGGAGTAACGTTGCTGAGAGGTCTGGTTAGCAAAACCAAGAAAAAGTAAGCCACTGTCATTTGAAAACAATGAAGCACAATACTTATGTCTTTATACACTAAAACAGTTTTTATGTACCTGCTACTAATGAAATGGATTCAACAATGTAGTACTTTTATGGTCCATTTTATGACTAGGTAATTATATATTTTAGCTAGTCCAAATTAATTGCCATTTTACTGTTCTTTGGTTTAAAGGAAAAAAGGTATTTACTAGTATGCTGAGGAAGATTCTCAACACAAATGCAAACCTTTTATCAGCAAGGGGAATGATGTGGAATAAAACTTTACTCTTCCTTCCTGCAGCAAAGTAGTTTTAGCTACTTTCTAGGGATATTTCTCTCTCAAAGCCACTCTAGGCTTTCCTGCCACACACTAACCTTTGGAAAACAAGTGATTAGCTTGGCTGTGCTCCCCACATCCCGCTCAGGGGCAAAGAATGTTAGTGAGGCTGTTGGGGTCTCATGGAGGCAGCAGCAGACAGAGTCAGATATTAACAGACAGACAGCAAGCCTCAGGTGTAGATGTGGGTCCCAAATTCAGCAACACACACATTGACTGTTGGAGTCAATGAGAATTATGTGCCGTATAATTAAGCATGTACGTATGTGTTGAACTGACAAGCTGGATCAAGTCCCAAAGCCATGAAAGGTGAAAATATTTTACTGAAAAGTATTACTGAATGTTTAGCCTCTACATGAAACTCTGCCACGTGTGACCTGAGGGGAGTGAAGCACCAGTATTTTATCTATCTATCAGTGGCAGGAGCCTGACAGTTAGTCTTTTTTTCCCAGGAGGCTGGTTAGGTAAAATCATACTCAAACAATTTTACACCCAGTCTAATATTATAACAGATAAACTGGATGAGAGAGAAATGAAAGAAGCAGCAGATTATCTCCTGTCAGTGGAGATTCAAATGGAAGGAAAGAGAGAATCACAACGGGTATTTCAGGATCACAGATACCTAAATAGGAAAAAAATTATTATGTCTTCTGGGCCATTTTCCTCCTACTGAGGGATTGTTCCCCCCAAATGACTCTTTTATATTTTTTTGCTACCTATACGTACCATGTAGATGGCTTTTACTGCTTTTCTTGAGAGATTAAGTTGCAACATAGCTCTTTTTTTTTTTTTTTTTTTTTTCAACCAAGTGTAAACATCGTTAGTTTTCTAAACATTATGGAAGTATTGAAAGTTAATGAGAAGCTGGGAAGATTACAAAGGAGAAAGCAAGCCCACCTGTGGCGTCAGGAAGGAGCCACAGGCATTCCACACCCACGTTCTCCGGAGCAACTTGGCTGCTGGCGATGCAGCACCACATTGTCATTGCTCTTGTAACTACAACCCTGTTTCACGATGCTTTGCTCTCTGCGATACTGTCTTACATGAAAAGACTCAGTAAGAGCAACACAGCTTTCAAAATACTTCCTAATTTACTTCAAATAATTATCTTAAATCTGATACGGTTTTAAAGTATTTCTCCTGGTCCCTTAAATCTGAAGGTAGGTTTTGGTAGGGAACTTATAATTTCCTTATCATTCTTATCCACCTCGCTGTTACTTTGTTGATCACGGTAGCATTCAATTTCTATACACTTTTTCCTTATTAAAGAGAAAAAACAATGCTATGACTACCTTCAGCATTATGCATACAGGACTGGAAGTACAGTATTTAAATGATCCATGATACTTTTGATTTGCAGCTGCATGCAGAGGGAAAGAAAAAGAGACTATTTTAAGCTACTGAAGCAGTCACTCTTGGTGTTTCAGCTCACCATTATTCTCTCTCCCTCAGCAAAGTCTAGTCAGCCACCATCCCAAGAAAGGCAGTGCCAGCTTTGGGAAGAGCTATTCTCTGTTAAGTCTTCAGATCTTAAAGGGTGGTGGAAAACTTCACATTCTCCCAGCAGGAGAGCGGGGACTCAGTGTAGGTGTAAATCTCTGGCAGCTGATTGTTGGAGCCCACAAGCTGTACCTTGTAAATAATTCACTTAGGCACAGAAAAATCTGCATATGAGGATGAAATGTCATTTATAACTCATAGAATATTGGCTTGGCTGAGAACAAGTTTCAGCCCCTTCAACTCATTAAGTACCACTAAGGAAGAAGGAATATAGATGATGTAAAATAAACTCTGCTTATGGCTTGTAACTAACAGAGAATAGTTAACAATAACCAAGATGAAAATTAAATTCTCTGGGAGAGAAGGAAGAGGATATGGTGTTTCTCAAATTAGTCAGCTCGGTATAAATTTTACAGCTTCTTTATTATTAACTCTGTCAGAACCTCATCCTTCACATTATTAGTAGGGTTGGGCTTATAAGGAGGCATTTAGCTGGAGGTGAAGTGCTGGAAGGTGCTGGAAGCGTTTCCCTTCATGCATTTTTGTGACTTGGAGTGGTCTGCTGAAAGAAATGATAATGTACTCAAACAGAGCATCCCTCACTGAAATTCTGTCCTATCAGAGAAGATATTTTCATAACTGATCTAATCTCTTGCCTTATTACATTATTAGCATCCTAAACGCCTGTCTGTAATATTCTGTTTTTCAGATGCTTATAATTTTGCCAGACAGATCATTTACTTGCAATGTTTCATGCAAATCCATGCTGAATGCTGTTGGAAAACTGTTCACCAAAATCCTCAGGCGAATCAGTGGGTTTGTGGAACAGAAGTAGGGAAAAGGCACATGCTGTCTGTGTTAAAAAGTCTGGGGAAACTGAAGGGGAAGATAAATGGGTGGTTGGGAGGGACGCAGGTAAGGAAACCGAGACTGAGAATTTAAGTAGGGTGCAGACTTGGTATTACCTGTGACCTGATAACTAAATTAAGAATGCTTGTTATTGAGTGTTCATTCCAAGTGGAATAGGGCCTTCAAAATCCAGGGTATTCATCTCTCTTATTTGTGCACGCTACACTACCTGAGTTCTGCTTGTAAAATGAATGTGGTGGTTTTTAATCCCTGCTTTTCCACTAATTACCCTTTGTCCTCATGCCATCTTCATTGAAAATGGAGGCAAAGGTATTAATTTAGGTTTGGGCCATTTGTAGGTTATCTTTACTCTCTGCTACGTTCTCCCTCTATAGCAGCTCCATTTCTTCATTCAGTGTTCTCTTTTTATTTAGACAGCTGAGGAAATGGCTGCTATTTGTTTTAATCTCCTTTGCAAGGTTTAACTCAGCTAAATTTTCCAGAAAACTTTCCTTTTGTGGGGGGACTCTCACTTTGTCCATGTATTTCCTGCCTGAGGAAATAGCTTTCTTTACCATTCAGACCCTTTTCTTGTTCTTTGAGTCCCGGCTTCATTCTAAATAACATAGTTTGAGGTGGTTGCTCATTCAGTTAAGTCTGGAGCCTTTCCTTGCAATCTCTCTCTTTTGCTTTGCAGTCTGTGCACTCTGCTATTCAGGTGACTTCCTTAAGTAGCTTCATTAATCTCTAAGCACTCGCATTTTCCTACTGAAGATATCTGACAGATAACTCACTTCGAGTGTCTTTCCTAATGAAAACATCCTTGATCTGACAATGCTCTTGGTGCTGAGGATAGGCAGTAGATTCTTCACTTTCCAGCCCCCAACCTACCCTACACTCCCTGGCATGCAGTTTACTCTTCCAGTTTCTAGATCACATCTGGAGAGAGGCTTCGTGATTATTCTTTGCAGTCAGACCAACCTGCTTCTTTGTGTGAACCTCAGCTCTCTCCCTTCTTCCTGAGTGCAATTCTTCTTTCTTAACTTCTTCTCACTGTTTACTGCATGTCATTCTTGCTCCTTTTTTCTGCTCTGGTTCCTGGCTCTCTTCCCTTATTTTGCAGTATAAAATTTTCTGCTTTCTTCCTCGGTGCCTCATCTTTTTTTGCCTGTTTGGAATTTGTCTTTTACGAGTTCTCTCAGGCAAAACTTCTTGCATCAATAGCTCCTTGTGGTGCACAAAGAGTCAGTGTACATGTACAACATGCTGCTTGTGCACTTGGCTGTTTTTACTCTCCCCCTGCATGGCCCAAGTCATTGTTAGAGTTGAGCTTCTCCTTTTAGAGAAGGAAGAGATTACCCAACCTGCCCCAGCCACTGTCTCCCATGAAAAATCCCTTCTTTTCTGATCGTTAGTTCCCTGGCTCCCCAACTAAATGGCTGCCTCATCTAAAACCTTGTGTCTCGGGGAGCCCAGATTGATCGTTGCTCATACGTCATGGGGAGAGAGGTGTCTGTTAATAGGCAAAATGTTAACTCCAAAAGCTCACTCCAGTTATGAGTTGTTAGAGTAGCTGTCCATAGGCGCGGAGAAGGTGAGATGTCCAGCTCTTATTGATGCTACCAGTGAAAAGGAAATGAAAATGGAAGAAGGCAGGATCAAGATCATGTCCACACTCTTTCCAAACTTTTTATGATTAAAGGGCCCAAACAGGGAGCGGACACTTACTGCACTGTACTAAAAGATTAGATAGGTTGGTACCTGATATAGAGGGCTGGAAATATATGACAGGTGAGTGAAAAACCAAATGGGCCAAGGTGGGGAGGAAGAATCTGGATTTTCATCAGATGGCAACCCTGCTGGCACCAGGAGTCACAGGTAGATGTCTGTCAAAGCCAGACAGCAGCAATTTGTGGGTGTGCTAACAAATGGAGGAGTATTAAACAAAATAAACCCAAAACCAAACCCACAGCTCTCTACTGGCAACAGAGAAAGAAGTAAGTAAATAAATAAATAACTAAATAAAGACCACCTTTCTCCAGTCTCATGTCAAAAAACAGTACTGAGAAGAAAACCCCTCTGATTAAGGCTTATTAGGACAGCAGGAAGAGGAATGTGTCAGAAATAGCTAAAGGGGTTCAAGAGAAGAAGAAAAGCATATGAAATATACTAAGAGAACAAAAAATACGGGAGAGAAAGTAGAGTCATTAATAAATGAGGAGGAAGATTAAATCAATGACGATTCTAAAATGGGTAAACTACTGAAATGCTTTATAAAAATCAGTTAAACAAGAGAAATAAGGGAAAGAGAAATGGATAATTAAGGAGCAATAACGACTTTGTCAAAGCTATTGATGAAAAGCAGGTAAGAGAATACTTAAAACATCTGAATATATATACAGATCAGCAGGTGTGCATGCATTTCAGAGTGTTAAGGGAATTAGCTAATGAACTTACAGAAACACTGGCAATTACTTACAGAAAGTTACAGAGTGTGATGGGAAAGTACTAGAGGTCTGGGGAAAAAAGGCAAATGAAATACTGAACTTCTAAAAGGTAGAAAGTAAAAAAATTAAAGAATAAAACAATCCAGGCACTAAGCATTCAGTGGTCCAATTTCTATCCCTGATAAAGTAATGGCGTGAATATTAAGATAGAAATTGAACCATAAGCACAATTAACAGCAGGGGTTTCTACAGAATAAATCATGACAGGCAAACCTTATGGCTTTTTCAGATCAAGTTACAAAAGTGGGCAAAGAAGTAAAGGGAAGGTAGTGCATCTGGACACTCCTGAAGCACGTAGTTTCAGGGCATCCTGAAATCTTACTTGAAGTATGAATTAGCATTGATGTGAATCTTAGCATTGTCATGTAAACCAAGAGTGAACTGAAGGACAATAAAATAAGGAACATTATAAATTGAGGTGTTGAGTTATTGGGGGCTGCCTCCAGTGGTGCTACACAGGGATGTGAGCTAGGTCTAGTTTTATTTAACGTTTTTGATAGTGATGTGGGAAATGGAGGAGGAGGACAAGGTGGAGGGTAGGAGATTGGGTTTCTACATGGTCTGCACTAAAGCAAAGTTGATAAGTGATAAGAGTAGATAATAAAGTAATGATAAGCATTGTAAATGACAGGCTGAGTGATGGTATGTACGTAAGTGAAAATAAACCAGCAAAACTCAGTGCAACTGTTCAGATCAGGGGCTACTGCATTCCAGCCTGGATGCAGAATGTGTGTCCAAATAATATAAAGTATTATTCAAAAAAGCAAAATGGGAAGTTATTTCAAAAGCAAAAACTAAAATCCTTCACTCTCAAGATGTCAAATTATGATGCTTTCTTACGGAAAAAAAGAGATGAAGCCAATGCCATTTGGTTTCCTCAAGAGTCCCGCTGACAAGCTCCAGCAACAGGTTCCTTGCACATAGTGCTGCTGAGGCTGCATCAAAAGTATTGTGTACAGTTTGGGACATGTCAATCAGAACGCTGTCAAGAAATTGGAAAGAGTCCAGAGAAGAGTAATCCAAATGATTAAGAGTCTCAGGAGATTCATTTATAAAAAAGATTAAGTGAATTATATTTTGATTAGGAGTACACTTTAATGGTGTGTAAGTAACAGAAAGACATAAACACCAAGTAGGGAACAGGATGATTTAGGATGGCCCCAGAGGTTTTGATGGGATGAAGATCAAAAGAGAATTTAGGCAGGATATCAAGAAACATTCCTTAGTTGTGAGGGATTTTGAATGTATATTTCCCCCTTTTCGAATACAGAATGGGCTTCAGAAGAAACGGAGAACATCTTGCTTCTGGAGTTGTCACGTGGGACAGAACAAAGGACTTCTCCAGCTGGGAGGGAAGGATCCTGCAGTGTGATCTCGCGAGTCTGTGCACCTTTAATTCCTCCTAGCTCAGCACAGAGGTGGGAGGCCACCATTCCCAGGGAGCGGGCCCCATGAGGTTTCCATTCCCCAAAGCACTCATCTGGCAGTGTTACCTTAACCCTGACTAATGAGTAGAGCAGCCAGTAAAGGAAATCCCAGGAGTGACTGAATGGGTGAGGCGCTACATTAGCTGATCACTACTGTCGTTTGTTTCTTTATAAAAAGAAAAGGCAGTCTGCTGCTATTGTGTACATCTGCTCTCAGTGCTTGGCCATGACGGTAAAGACAAAATGAAAAAGGCAGCAAGGTACAAAATGACAAATGCAAGAAGCTGGAGCCATACTTAACTAAAACACTATAATAAGCCACCTTTCTCAAACTAGTATCTGAGAAAATGCTTAATTTTTTCTTCCAAGATGCACCAGAAGGTTAAACAAACTTATAAGTTCAGAACTGAAAGTATACATGGTCTGAAGAAATCTCATTTTTACGGAAAATGTTCCATTCCTATTGGGAGAAATAAGAACATTCCCATTGATTGGGGGTCAAAACTTCAATCATTTCTGCCACCATGTGTCCTACTGTGGCTGGTTCTGAGGTGCTAAAATATTTCTGTAATATACATAATCTAACAACCCACTTAGGTTAAAAGGCCGATAGCTGTCCTGTTTGTTTAAACTGAGATTAATCTCAGAAAATTTGACTGTGAACCAAACTGTAATCTTAGAGTTCTAGTGAGAACCGTGTGCTTGGTGTTAACATTTATTTTTATCACCTATACTGGTCGCTGTGCGGCCAGATCTCCTTGTTAGAATTAAAGATACACATTACAATCAAATATGGGAATACTTCCTAGTAGAGCATGTCTCAAACATCTCCTTTGGTTTAATATTAGCCTCATTCCTACGTATTTATCATTTATGTGTTGAAATGCTGCTTTGATATTAGTGTGCCTTAAATGACTGCTCCATCAAGGAGGGAAGGGCTGCAGGGTGGCTTTTCCTTGGTGCATCTCCAGAAATGCACACAGCCCAGTTCAGCCCGGGTGCTCCCGACACTGGCTAAGCTTAGTCCTGCCACCTGCTAGGTCCTGTGTCACCGCGGGCAGCTGGACCGGGGCATCGGAGGTGTATTGCTTTGGATACAGAGCAGTGATTGGCACCGCTGCTGACTGACAGTGCAGGTGACTGATTTCTAAATCAGGTGTTAGGAATAGTACAATAGTCTTTTTTTGTTGCTGACCCCTTTGTGTCTCATATTTCCTAAAAAGGTCCCCTCTGCCTTACCCTTTCTTTGCTAAAGTATGTAGACCATAGTATCACTCGGAGACAGAATTGACATTTTACATTAAACTCTGAGGCCTGCTTTGTTAATATTAATTATTGTTCATTTGCAAGAGCTGAATATTGTGGACTTTGTAATGTATCCATGGCAGTCCTTGTAATACATCCAATTTGTAGGTGTCAGGTGCTGGGCAGCAGAAGATGAAGAAAACAAGGTACATGTAGATAGTTTCAGTCCTTACGCCCTGAGATGGGAAAGGATCGACGAAAAGTTTAGGCTGTGTTTGGACTCTGGGCAGCGTCCAGTACATGGGTATTATGGCAGGTCTTCTTTTTGCTACAGTATGTCAGCCTCCCGCTTGCATGGGCTTCCTGCTGCTGCTGTTCAAGAAAGCATCAGTCCCAAAGAAACTCTCCTCAGAAAAGATGCCTGGGTATAGTACTATAAAAAGGATGTATATTCCAATTTAAAATATGCACAGATCATTCACCGAGGTAGCAACCATTCTTTTTCCCTTCCCCCAAGATAAGAGTGTAAATCACATCTTCTCAACAAGGCAGGTAGTGAGGATGACAAAATTCTTACATTCCTAAAGTGTTATTGGAGAAAAAATGTCACCTCCATGCATAATTGCATAACTTTACTACCTGTCATTTTCTATCAATCAAAAAAATGTTATACTTGTATTTGAGGACAAACATGTCTAATAAGATTTTAGATTGACAGCTGAACGGCTGTACTCAACCTTATTTTAACTTTATTTTTTGTTGTTGTTCACTAGATCAACATAGAGAGTATTATACCAAAGTTAAGGGAAACAAATACTCAGATATATTAATCCCTCATGCACACTTTACCTCAAAAAAATAGAATTTCTTTCCCCGTAGATTTTGTTAGTCAGCTCCCTTCAGTCTCTCCAGTGCTGCAGCGGGAGTCTAATGTTTCTTCCTTTGTATTTCCAGTGCAGTGTTGCCAGATTTTGTTTCAATTATCAGAGAAATGGGTTTGATGACACATGATCAGCGCCAGTGCCCTCGGCGCAGCAGTGGCTCCTCCACTAGCACCCTGCTTGCCCCCGACTCCTCTTCTCCTGGTGCAGGGCTCTGGCTTGATTGTCCTTTGAGTGAAACGTCTGGTTCCCCACACAACAGCCCATGTCCCTCTCCCCAGCATTTTCCCTCCCCGCCCCCGGGGCCCTGTTGTTCAGGGTATGCAAGAGTTTTCAATTCTGCACATCGTGGATTTATTCTCCTTCATCGATGGTGAGTAGAGGATCTCACCTGTTCTCTTTTCAGGCTACCCTGTGTTGAACAGCAGCCTCTTTACTGTCTCCACATATTGCTCTCTGTCTCTGTCCACCTCTACACCCTTCTTGACCGCCTCCTGGAAATCCCAGGGAACATCTTCCTACCACCGGTTTTCCTCCTTGAAGCTGCTTGTGCTCTACCTTGGTGTTCTCTCCATATTTCTTTTTGACTTTTCCCAGACTTCTCATCCCTGAATAGGTTACCAAAAACCTCTTTCTCAGTTTTGGGCCTTTCTCTTCTTTGTGTTCATTTCCAGTCAGTTAAAATACTCCTCAGATCTGGGATTCATCTTTGGCTGGACATAACTCAACCTCTGGTGCATTGGTTGTGGTCTGGCTCTGCTGAACTCTTTCTAAGCCATCACAAGTGCTCCAGGACAGGTTTTAAAATGACAAAGAGGGTACCAGGACCTCTTTAGTACGTTTGCACAGGGAGACGGAGGTAGACCTCTAATCTTGGCCATCTTCTGCAGTTTCTTTCAGTTCTGTGTGTGAAACCACCATTCCATCCTTCTGAATAAAACACACCTGGGTGAGGAGTAAAGTTAAAAGGATGGTAGGGAAGACTGGTTGCTTTTGGAGGAAAAATGTCTTGCTAGAACTTCACACAAATAACATGATTATTTCCCATCAGAGGATCTCAAAGCATTCACAGGTTAAACCTTACACCCCTCCAGCTCTGCAGGGAGGCCATGGTGACCTCCCCATACTCGTCCTGCAAAAGCAGCTATTGTGGGGGTGTCACTTGCTTCCATGAACATCTGGGTAAGCAAGGATTAGGATCAGGTGAGAAGCCGGACCCTATCCTGCTCCCCGTTGCCCAGTGTGGTGTAATGGAGCAGACACCCCAGGGACAGGTACTGCAGACTTCATATGGTTGACCCGCTTTGCTTCTCCCTTGCAGAAAAAAGCAAAGACCGGATGGGGATTTTGTGCCTATGATTGCAGTGAGCATTGTGAAAGCAGTAGGGATAGAGATTCCCAAAGATAATCTTCATTTAGCTAATTGACACTGCAGAAACATTGACTCCGAGGCAGCCTGGGCTTGAGTGTGAGAGACACAAGCCTTCGTAGATGGCGAGGCACAAGCTCTTATTCCATACCCTGCTGCGTGCTCATGGTAGTTAGACATAAGCTTGATTGTAGTGGAGGTCCCCACAATTCCTGGTCTGCTTCTGAAGCAACACAGTATATGCTATACGTTGCTCACTGCTTGTGGCAAAGCCACAAATGAGTCTCCAGAGATTTCTCTTGGTGAGGTGTTAAAACTGGAGTGATGTTTATCTTCCAAACTCTTTAATGCATCCTTTTTGAGTTCCCGAAATTGTTTGGCCTAACTTAATGACAAATGAGCAAGTATTTAAAAAAGCCTTCATATCTGCAAGAATAACCAAGGAGCCAGATGTCAAAATGCTATCAGCCAGAGTCACAATTAAGTGCAACCCACAGTTTCTGTAGCAGGCACAATTAATTGCAGGCACAAAACTATGACTGCAAATGGGTGGTCATTAAAAAAAAGAAGATTGAGGTGAGACATTCTGAGCATTCATGCTATTATTTAAATTAACAATAAATAGTAATCTTTTTTGTTTTGCAGGATCTATCACATTCAATCTTTAAAATCCCTTACAAACCACAGTGGCCCTGTGTCATAATATTCAGTGAAAAGGAAAAAGCTAAGACTCATGGGAAAGTTTAAAATCAAATTAAACTTGTTTAGCCCTGATATCCCACACTGCTCAGGCCACACCTTTTCTCAGTGAGGAGAGCAGTCTTCTGACAAAATTGGAAGAGGGTATTTATTTTACTATTTCTTTTCTGCTAAGGATATTCATATTTCCAAATGTTAATGATATAGATTCAAGGTACTGCCATAAAAGTGAACCATGGCGGGTGGGTTTTCTAGAGTCCATTTGCTAGTGCAGCAGTATTACAACGGTGCTGAGGAAGACCTGCAGGACCGCATATCCCTGGAGGAGCTGTGTCCTGGCTGGGCCCTCCAACGTGACTTTCCAAAAGCAATTTCCTGTGTCCCCTTCAAACAGTGACCAGAAATCATCTTTCTCAGAGGTGAAACTTTGTTAAGGTCTGCGCACGCAAGAAACAGACGGTCTTTGTGCAGCCAGAGGCAGAAGGTTGGAAGGGGCTTTGCTTTCTTTCAGTGACTTATGAAAATGTTCCACCAGCCGTAGCTCCACCTCTCCATGGAAAATATTAGACGATGGGATCGTGCTGGCCAGGTTTCTCTGCCTGTCAGGCTTCAGGATCAGAAGCACAGTGGCAGAAGCCCAAGAAACGCTCACAGCAGAGCGTACCTGCCTTCTTCTGGTCTCTCCCCGGGCTGTCCTCTCACCTCATGAATATTCTGCCGGGGGCTGGGGAAAGGGTAGATGGAGAGGGTGTCAGAGAGACCTCGAGGACAGAGCAGAAGATGCTGAGGATCAAACAAAGTACAGGAGGGAGCGGGGAGCCCTTGCCCGCTACATGACAGGCAGATGCAGGCAGATGAGCCGCTTTTTCCACTGACAGCAACCTGGCTGCATCCTCTGCCTGCAACCGGCACCCTTCCCCTGCGGAGCGACGGGGAGTTACGACTGCACGTTTTATCCCCGTCCACGTTTTCTGCAGGCTGAGGCACACCAGCTCTCTGCCAGCACGAGCTGGAGTCGGTACACGTGGGGCTGGGGGCTGAGCTGTGGGGAGAGGTAGCGGGGCGAAAGGCTGCTCCGTGCAGGTGAATACCTGAGGCAGTCCCACAGCATCGCCCGTGCTGCTGCTCAGCTTCGCGCCTGCATTTCGGTGACCATTTTTTCCCCTCTTCAATCCGTTTCGTTGTGATGCTTGGGTAGGAAGGGCTTCTCAGGGTCCCACTTCTCTGCGGTTAAAAGGGGACATCTGCCTGAAATGGGATGGTTTTAAAAAAATCTTCATTGAAAAAAAACCAAAAAACCAAACCCATGCAATGTTTCTTATTTTGTCCAATCCATCATCAGCCCCACCTGTTTTCAGTGTTTCACAGGGTTGTGCTGGAATTGATACTCTGGGGCAGAAACTGGTGATGCCCCCACTTTGCTAATGAATCAGCAGAAGGAAGGAGTGAGCTGAAAGAGCCTTTTCTTTGCCTAGGACTGCTGCAAATTTTAGGCACGAGTGTTCGTGCTGAGCTTCTTCAGCTCCTGTTGACATCGGTGAGGTGAAGGATACATACAACTAAAATCTTATGACTCTTAATATCAAAAAACTTCAGATATTGCTCTTAGGACCACACCTGAAACAAGGTCTTGCTACGGCCCACATGCCATTACACTGCATTTCTTTCATATTGAGACGCCAAAATTACATTGCTAAGTTATAAGTAGTTTACATAATCCCAGAATGCAACATGGGAAAGCTTTCAAAATAAAAATGAATAATAAGATCAGCATTTATTGGTTTTTTCCTCCTACGTTGCCACTGAAAATTCTCATTGGTGTGGCTTTATATGAATAGTTCTCCAGAAGTAAATTATGAGCAAAATTCAAAGCCACCATAAATTAAATGTGCTTTTTTCCTGCTTTGGTGTACAAGACTTTCCATTAAGCTAGCCCCATATAATATACCTTGGATGTGTTCAAGAAAGCCCTGTAAATTATAGTAAGTATTTAAAATGGTAAGTAGACATTGAAAAAGGCCACATTAGGATTAATGAATGAAAGGGTTGATACTGAAAATGCACTTGTAAATAAATAACATGAAAAGTAAAGATGACACACTGTTAGGTTAGAGTTACAAGTGGGAGTATGATGATAAATCACACGGCTGTTTGTCAGAGCTTCACATGTGGGTGCACGTACTCCTTAGTCCCTTTCTTCCCTTCCCCCCGAGCAAAACCTCTCCCTCCCCTTGCCCCACTCACTGCACCTCCGGGGGAGTGATGGAACTTGTCTTTTTGCTTTCAGCACTGACTTTCGGTGCTGGAGGTGTGCTGGGCTGCGGGGTTCGCTACTTGTTAGGAGCAAAGCATGCCTCTCGTGGCTTTGGCAGGGCAAGGGCAGCGCTTCAGGCCTGCTCTGTCTATTCTGGTAATAAAATGCATGTTGCTGACAGCGAGTGTCTGCCAGCGGTGCGGCTGAGCCTGGACTCACTGCTGCTGTTCACGGGGGTGTTGCGTACTTGGGTATTTTACCTCCCCAGCAGCTTTTGTTGGCAGCTAGCTGTCTTGGGATGGGAGCTGGGTAGCAAGAGGCGAGCGGGGGAAAGCTGAGGATGATGTGCAACGCGGTGCAGGGGATGCAGGGTTTGCGTGGAGGACAAAGCTTCTTCCCCCCTCCCACCCCTCCGCGAGTCCTGGGCTTCACACATGCCTGGCTGTGACACAGCGCAGCCGGGGTTGTAGCAGCGGTGCCGCGAGCATGGTCTGAGGTCTGGTCCCGGTGGAAACTTTAATTGAAGCTCTCTGCCTTGCGTTGAGCAAGTTCTCAGAAAATGCACCGAAACCCCAAAACGCAGAGAGGATAAAGCTTTCCTCCCAGACAAGATTTTTCCATGTTTTCATTGAGCCAGCCGTAAAGGCCACATATACCAATTGCAGAAACTGGCGTCATCACATCTTGTATCTCATATCACGTCATCGTCCGTGGGAGCAGTTCTGTGCAGCCTGTTCTGGCTTACCGCTGAAATAGCTGACAGACTGTGATCCAAAAGTGTGGAGCAAAAATGAAATGGGGGGGGCTGTGAGACCAGAAAACCTATGTGCATCAGTACTTGCAGATCACCTGAGCTAAGGAAAGCATCTACCTAATCGCATTAGGGTTTGCATGTCTGAGAGAGCATGTACAAGGTAGGTAGGCCTTATGTCGCTGGGATCAGAAAGTCCACTTTCAGGTTACCTCTGCTTAGAAACGATACGATGCGGCTGCATGCAATCAAGCTCTGGCTCCTAGTGACACGGGGCAAGTCCAAAATGTGATGTCCTTAATGGAGCTACTCTGGATGCAGAGCGGCGCAAGATGGGATCAGGCTGTGGCCTGTACACTACATGAAGTGATGGGTGGGTACATTTTTATAACCTGATTTTAGTTCCCTCCGTAGTATTCAATTTTATCCACATAGGTCCATTGAGAAAACAAGGTTCTGCTCTCAGTGAAGTGTTTATGGGCCCATACAGCCAAAGGAATACCTTTTATGTGCCTGTGGCACTTTGAATATCTTTGAATGGGAAGGAATCTTTGTGGGCAAGAATAAATCCACATACTTTTTGGTCTGCCATGCGAGGAAGGGCAGAGCGGCAGTCAGTGCCACCTAAATCTTTGCCAGACCCCAGGGAAGGATTTAAGTTCAGGTTCCCTATTTGAGTAAGCACTAGGAACAAATGGTAACATAAAGGTTAGTAGAAGATTATAAATAGGATAATAAATGGAGAAGGAAGGATTATACTACCACATTAGAAATCATTTGAAGGGAAGGTAGAAACTCTCGTGCTTTGCAATAATTTTTGAGTGCCCAGATTGATGGTAATCTATCTGTGTTATTTATTATGGAGATATATGTTTTGAAATAATTTTTTAAAAGAGCTTTTTTAAATTATTAGAGCTACAAATAGAGTAGAGCACCAAAACTCTAATAGGCTGAAGTAGAATGTTAATGGTGTAGATATAAATATTTGCTGTGGAGATGTGTCTGAGTACACCCAATCAGCTGAAAGAGGAAAAGAACATGTTTCTCATGTGGCCAGTATTAGCTAAGTAATTTGGCTTATATTTTTGAATACTCCTGATTAACTGTTTTATGAAAAACACTCTGTCAGATAAACTCAGATAATTGGTAAAGGGGAAGAAACCACAGTCCATCCATAGATTGACTGTGAGCAGAAAGAGGTAAATTAGTCCATCTGCTTTGAACTCTTCATTCAGCTCAGTGCAGTTCATAAAACTGAAAAGTCAAATAGTATGTAGTAAAAGAAGGGCTTAGGAGTTGAGATGGTGGAAAGGGAGTAACGATCTCTGCTCTTTATTGGTCTCTGTAACCAGAGTCTGCAAGTGCCTCACAGCCTTCAGTTTTGCACTCTGTGGCATAGATACAGTGACATCTAACAAGCAGATGCAAAAGCAAACTTACCAACATCTGCCCGAGCTGAGTAGCATCCCTTAAGGTTGACCTGATCAGAGCCACTTCCCATGTGAAAAAAATTTCCACCTTTCAAGTAGAGTAGTATTTTTTGCAACCATGCCATCTTAACTCAACTGTTCAGGGCTAGCTTAGCTGTCTGTGCGTGCCACTGCAGTTGAGTTACGCAGAGGTGCCCTGCCATGTGCCCAGCCCCACAGCATTTTATAAATGAGAATCTGAGGAGCTACGTGACTTCTGTGTGTTTACAGTGAAACCTGTGATGGAGTAAGGAACATCTGCCCTGGGTCACTATCCTTCCCCTTTGGATACACCTAATCAGAAACTTGAGGGTGCAAGCTCTCTGTGAGTTAGTACATGCACGTTACTGCTTTCTAAGACATATACATCTAATATCAAGGAAAGCGTAGCAGCAAAGCGTCCAATGTGTTTTTCACAGACAAACTAATGGGAGCTTTGAACTGCAGCTTCACTGCCGGTGTTGCTCATGTTCTGCCACCCAAGGCTGATGTGGGTGACCATAGCTGTGCTGTGATTGCATGCCCTCCTTCTGTCGTGCAAGTAAATGTGGTGAACTTTCAAATGAGGTGTCGGTGAGTGTTGTGGCCTTTGCAAAGGCGGTGTTGGGTGAGGAATTGACAGCAGCGGTGTCTGACAAAACAAAGGAGAGCAACCAGAACTGGGTTAATGAGCAAAATGGTCATGGGATAGTCCAGGAAGGAGGGCACTAGCCAAGATCACAAAGAGAACAGGAAAGGGGAGAAGAAGTGCTGATGCTGATGCCACTGAAGGTAGAGGAAGATATGGACAACAGAAGCCCAACAGAAATGTTTTCATTAACAAACATGTCATAATGTCACTGCCTGGGAAGGCATTAGAGCAGGAGCCAAATGAGAAGGTAAGCAAGGGCAGCAAAGGGGAGAACTACAACTGCAGTAGACAGGGCACTGAAGATTTCCAGACGAAATTAGGTGGACTCCATTAGGTGGACTTCCACACTCATTTTTACCTTTTTCTGGTTGAGATATTCTGCAAGGAAGATCTCATTACAACCTGTCACACGTTTGGGCTGGGCAACCAGACTCCTCACCGCTTTCAAAACACATCTGAAATGCTGGGAAGGCCCGGGGAGCTGCTGGGTTGTGCTGATGAGAAAGGTGTTTGAGGAGCAGCCTTGGCTCTCAGGTCTCAGGGCATAGGTGCTTCATGGTGGTGAGGACGGCCTTCTGCTGCTGCCTCACTCCCTGCAGTGTTTTTGGCAGGTGATACTTCCAACCTTGGTTATGCTGGTAACACTCCAGTAGGTTTGTAAGTCACTAAGCAATCTCCATGAAGTTGAGCTCAGCTTCGTATCTGTGCTTTAAAAAGGTTTCATTATGTTTTAAGGGCATGTAGGCTTCTTTTTGTGAACCTGAGAGCTTTTTACCTGTTTCTCCTACTCTCAGGCTTTCAGACTATGAGGTTAGTTTAGCAATCAGGAAATTACTTGCATCATCCTAATTTTAGTATTGTTCATGCATTGCAAAGCAACTTGCTACACAAGAAAAAAAAACACGTTTGAGCAATATTGGTGCAATATGTCAGACATGTAGCAATATTCTCTGTGATTATCACCCCATACAATTTTCAAAGCAGTGATGAATTGTGACAGATCCTCCTCTGAAATAACCCAGCATAGTTTATGAAATCAGTGGAAGTATATCAGCTTACATCAGTTGAGGATCTGGGCTACATTTCTAGCTCTCTGCTAATACTTTTTTATGATGGGAGTACCTGAGATGAACTGAGAGTTAACCTCTCTAGGTGCACTTCATAGTCTTCTTGTGAGAAACACTAGATATGCTTCAAACTCACTTAAACAAAGAGAATCAGCCACTAAGTATTGAAAATGAATAACAACTCTGGCAAAATCTGGCTTAAATATGGTAGAAACTTCCCCCATTTGTAGCAAGGATTAGGGAGCCCAGGGGCAGTTACTGAATTTCTGAACTGGCAAGCGAAGAAACTTTTAGAAATGATGGCAACAGAAAGAAGACTGTACTTGCTACTTTTTTTTCTATACAAGCAATTTGCTTTTACCTAGACGTACATCTCCAGTATGCTCACAAATGTTTTGTAATAGATATTTATAATCACAGCAAAATTGTAGTAACATGGGATCTATTACAATACCATCAGTGCTGTTTAAGCTTTACTGTGAAAGACCACTATTTTCTGTGTGTGAATAGCAGAGCGTGGGGATTAGCAAAGTGTGAATTAGCGCAGTTCTGCTGACTGGCTAAAAAGATACATATCCCTTTTTCTTGTCATTTAGAGGTGAAGAGGAGTTAATTCAGAAAAGACCAAGTTACTGACACTTTTAATAATAAAGTAACACTTCAGAGTGGTGGTGCGAGATGAACGATTTGTAATGACCAGTATAACAATGTGAGAGAGACATGTCATGAGCTTCTCCCTCCTTTAACATGTCTGAGACTGTTCAGCAGTTACCATCCTTTAGGAGATTTTCTAGTAATTTCTTTTTGTTTATATAAGTGTCTTTTTCCAAATCTGCCAAAAATGTTATTTAAAAAGACCACACAGAGAACTGATCTACCTTACACAAATGTCTGGTGGGAAATAGTCATGTAAATTTTGATTTACTGAATGCACAAAAGAAGGAGGCCACCGCCTAAGAAATGGATGACAGCATCTGAAAGTGGTTCCAGCATTTTAAAAGCAATTATGGGGGGTAGATTTATGCACGAAACCTGCTCTGTACATTAACTAAATTTGTGGGTTTAATCACTGGAAGGAGAAAACCAGCTATGAAATACTCAAAGTAACAGGTCATTGTAGATATTCCCCCGAGGACATAATTTGTGTCGGTGTGTGTAGACAGGACTGTGCGTATGTGTTGCAAAAGTGACAAAGGAAAAAGTCAGTGAACATCCTCAAAAAGCAAATACAGGAGAATGCTGGAATATATGGCTTCCTGAATGAAGAAAATAGAGCTGTGACTGTGTGAAGATTTCTTAGTATGGGAATGGCAAAGGAGTAACGCATTCTCCACTCCAATGGAAATTAATGGAGCATGCATTCCTCATTCTCAGTCTATTTGAGGCTGCAACAGGGGATATCACATCTGGCAAAACTACTTTGAGTCATGTTATACCACTTATAACATCATCTGGACCTTAGGAAACAGCTTTCTGAAAATAAGGAATGCTGTACAGTACCTGACATTAGCCCTGTTGAAAGGTACTGATAAGTTGCAGAGGCCTAAGAAATTAAGGGCCACATTTACATGGAATTTCCCTGCACTTTATTACAGTCAATTCCCTGGTTTTGCAATTTTAACTGCCCTTTTCCCTTAAGTGCCTTCCCTAGGGTGAGTAGGGGGTGCTCGTTTGTGAAAGGGAACAAAATCAGTCAGAAAGGAGAGCATCTGGGACAACAACGGAAGAATGCTGCGTACCCAGAAACATTACAAAATCTGGTATAAATCGAGAGCATTCATTATTAATAGAAATACTATTTTCAAACTATGTCGCACTTTCATCTCCGAGGATTTCACATGCTATAGTCCTGATCCTGTGTTTGTAGTCCTAACTCCCACAGTTAGCTTGATCAGATTTGATGGAATTAGTTGTGTGAGGAGGATGCACACTTTATAAAGCTTTGCAAAACTTGGACATAGACACAAACAGCTTCATAAAAATTTAACTACTGCTGGGATGGAGGGCACTGTCCTTTAGATTTTCCCATATATTCTGCAATTACCTTGCAGGTGAGGGCTGTTTTGGCAGTGGATGGGGATTTTTTCAAAAATGCCTTAGGACTCGTACAACATTCGCAGAGCAGAGAAGGGCCCTGGTCTGTTAGTACCCGCGAGTGAGTGAAGCTCGCACGTAGCACAGCATTCACGTGCAGGGTTCACATTTATACCCTCATTCCTGCTCCAGAACAAGTGTGAAATGGCAACATCGTGATGTCCAGGAATATCGGAAATAAAGTGAACAGAGCCCTATAATCCAGGAGGTGGTCTGAGCTGGCTGGTGTTCATAAACCAAGCTGGTGGGAGATTTGGAAATGCAAAAGGGAGAAGGAAAGTCTGAATGTCTTAAAATCTCTTACTGGAGCACATTGGAGTAAGGGCTATGGATAGGTTTAGTGTTTGCCTTCAAACGGGAGTGTGATTCTGAGTCAAAATACCAGATCTGTGCACCCCTATGGATGGGGGCCTTTTAAACCAACACCTCTATCCAAATATGTTCACTTGGCATCGTCTGTTGCCTGGCATCAGCTAGCTTAACCATCCCAGGGAGGTGATCATCAACTAATGAAGAAACTGCTGTATTTGTGTGTGAATGTGTGTGGAGGGGTAAAAGGGTTACCTAGTGCTTTATTCAGGGGTCAACAGATAAGTGGCTTAGATGGACAGTTATATACAGTGGCATAAGGTTTACCACCCAAAGTAAACTTATGCCCTTATTAAAAATGTACAGCGATGCTAATTTCTGCTATAGGATTATAACATGCAGGTTTTGGGGTTTTTTTTGATGTTTAGTTGTTTCTAACATTGGTTATAAAAAGTCCCCGGTGTCCCGTCCTGCACCCGTGATTATAAAAATATTTAAAGTCACAGAATGGATATATGGCTAGGCAGACACATATTTTGATTTATGTTATACTATGGTTTAGGCACACATTTGAAGGCAAGGTTTTTGGCTGACAACAGCATCACAATAGCAGTCTTCCAGCAATATATTATAGCGATGACCCCTGAAAATTATCAGGGTTTAATACAAGGCTATAATATAGGGTTTCTGAAAACTCTACATAAGCAATAGACAACATAAAAAGTCATATTACTATTTATGTGCCATCAAATCACATTAGGAGGGATTTGACCACATAAATAGTAAAATGACTTTTTGGGAATATGGAAATTAAAGAAAAATGTTTCAAATAGAAACCATAATTTACAGAAAAATCACAAATATGCAACCATGTTATGAAAGTAGGAAAGTAAGAGAGGCAAAAAGAGAAAGGAAGACTTCTTGGAATCTTTTCCACATACGTTTGTGTAAGATTTTAGTTTTTTTTAACACACCCTATCAAAGATGCATCCTGTCATGTCATATCATTATTACCTATATTTATTGTATTATATTGTGAGATACGTGGGAGTTGACTGATATCTATATTGTCAGCTGTTTGCCAGCTGTTTGCTCCTGGGATGAGCAGGGTGAATTTTAGCTTCTTAGAATCATCAAAATAAACAGCATCATTTCTCTTTGTTCTTTCTCTGCTACGCAAAAATGTTCTGTGGATAGAAAAACTTCCTAGTCCCAGAATCTCACCCTCAAGATTTTCTTGAATTGGTTATGAATACATATCAGTATTTGGTTCTCATTGTTTGGCGATGCCAATAAAAACTGTAGAGCAAGCAAGAATAATAATTGTGGCAATTATGGAATATCCGGAGTGTAATGAGTGCTGGAAAGACAAGTGTGAAAGTAAGGGGCCACTCCAAAGAAAAGTTTATTACCCAGAGAACGTAGCTGAAGTTGATGGGACTTTTACCATTGACCTCAGTGTGAACTGGGTTGACCTTTGGCCATGCAAAAATACTGGTAGATGAGGTGTCTCTTTGCCACAGGTCCCTGCTGCAGGACAGCATGGTGGTGTATTGCTGCAGGCATAGCCTGTGGTGTGCATCATGCACATAACCCTTCATTCCTCCTTCGTGGGAAAAGCGCAGAGTGGACTGAAGTTTGCCCCCCGTGACTGTAATGCACAAACCCAACACATTCAGAAGCAGAACAAAATCGTTACAAATGCTGGCAATTATTACCCTAGGTTTTTGGGAGGTGAGGGTGAAAAAGGAGTTGTTATATTCCCTGTAATCTGACTGGTATCTTTGAGGAAGGAATTTCTCTCCTATGGTCCTGATTCAGTAAGTGTGACATGCCTAGCGTTAAACACGTAAGCAGTGCTGCCAACTTAAAAGTGAATTTATCTTACGGGATGTGAATAAGACTATTCATTTGCCTAAAGTTTACCACGTGCCTAAGTGCTTTGCTGGAGAGATGGTCAATGTTCTTAGATTATTTTTAAGAAAAAAAGGCTTTTATTTTGAGATAGTAATAAATACTAAATTCTTGGAAGATTAAAGGATTGAGGAGACTTTACATGTCACTGTTGTGCATGCACAGCTCCCTTTGAAGTCAATGGAACTTCTGTGTGCAAAAGGGCAGAGATATAGGGCAGCAGAAGTTCATAATATTGTGGCTTAGGAGCCAAAAAGATCAGGGGATATCTAGAATGAATATATGAACCTTTAAAGGCTTGAATGCTTTGAAGTGCCCTTTCTTTCTTCTTTCATTCTTTCTTCTTTTTGAAGGAAAATAACCCGGAACTTTCTTTTTTACCTAGAATGTAACAGTTAAATTACACTTGCAGGTAAATTTGAGCTTGCCCGAGAATGAAAGAGAACAGCAAATGTTGTTTAGAAACAGTTGAGAGGAACCTTGGGCATATACAAAAGGGACAAGAGGTGATCTAGAGGCAAGAGGCAACGTTGCTGGAAACAGGAAGGTGAGCTCTTGAGCGTAAAAGAGATATACCCAGGAAACAGAACAATCTTACGCTAAGGGAAGGTGGACAAACCATCCAGGACAACAGCACGTCTGAATCTACCTCTGGGAAATCTGTTGAGTCAGGAAGGCTGTGATTATTTTGCACCTTGGATTATTTGTGTGTGCTCAAGCAAGAAAACTATACAGCTATTTACTTGCTTGCTGAAAGAAAACAATTAGCTAGCGTTCTTAGCGATGCTTTTAAATGAGAACATTATTTTCGTTTTGCAAAACATTGCTCTTATTTATTGACTTTATTTTGGAAACCCACAAATGTTGGATTTCTCCTTAGATTAGGGGAAGGCTTAGGGTTCTTTATGATTCTTTCTCTCCACATGAGCTACATCTAGGAAAGTGCTGAGCAAAGAACGAGGGGTGCTTAGCGCTCTCCCACAGTTGCCTAACATTGCTATAAAATTACACCTTTCAAGAGCTGGGATAAAGACTGTGAAGCTGAACTATTCCATTTCTGGTAACCATAGCATAATATTAGTCACTTATTAACAATCTCGGTCATTTGGCTTATTTCCTCATTTTCTACCAACCTTTAAAAAATCCTGTTTTGCCCTTGCTGGTCTCTCTCTTACGACTGGCATCAGCAGCCGTATCTTGGTTTGGAAGGATGTGTGTGTGGAAAGGGAAAGGAAGAGGGATGACAGGCTCTAGCCAACATACTTTTGCAAAACGACTGCTAGCTCACCACATTGCACTCTTCTTTTTCTGCTAATTACAGGAAAAGTGATTTATTAATATTTGTGCAATGGTAACTTCTCAGCTCTCCCACAGCCTTTTCTAATCCAGCCAATTATTTTCAGTATTACTTTTAAGCTCTGACTTTAATTAATGGGGTGCAGAAGTTTAAAACATATGGGGTTGCTTTTCTGAAGTCTGGGAACAAGCAGAGTTTAAAAACTGTGCAGATACACTTCTCAATACTGCACTTAAACTCTGTTTCTGAAAATACTACATATAAGTTGTCACATTTTCTTCAGCTTGACATAAAATTCTGTGACGTGTCACATCAAATAGCAACAATCATGAAATTTTTAGGGATGTGTCAGTTTTGAGATACATACTTTCTTGCTTTGATCCATCATGGTTCAATTGGAATATAAAATAATCACTTCCATTTCTCACTACTTTTTTATAAAAACATATAATAAAATATATATATTTTAAAATTTTCAAAGTATTTGTTCCGAAGCCCCCTTAAACAGAACACCGTTGTTGCTGCTAAAATCTGCTGCGAAACCAGCGCTTGAGTTGCGGTGATGCTTTTTCGTCTGCTCCATGGTACAGCCTGAAAGGTGTCATCGTTTACAGCATACCCACGGTCATATCTGGACAGTCTGGTCTTCCCACGTCCGGAGCACGATCCCAGCCCCCTGAAGTCAGGGACGCCGGCAGATACTCAGCGCTTTGTGGACCGGGTCCGTCTGAAGAAAACTTCAGGTGCCTTTTTAAGTGACCGAAGAGATAACCTCTCCGAAAAACCCTCGCTCGCTCGCCAAGCTCCCGCCAGCAACAGGTGGAGCGGGGAGCCTGCAGACTCCGCTGGGATTTCCCAAGGAAGAAGACACGTAGCTACGGCACCGCCTCTCCCTCCGGGATGAGCTGGGGCGACCGAAGCGGCGAGCGTGCCCTGGGGTCCCCTCGTGCCGTCCCCCCGATCCCCCTCGGGGGTTCCTTCGTCTTGGGCGCCCGTCGCGGCCGCGGCGGGGTGGCAGCACGCATCAGCCGGGGGGGGGGGGGGGGGGGCCGGAGCACAGCTGTGCGACGGGAGGACCGGCGACCCCGTCCGCGGGGCGATTCGTCAGCGGGACGGCTACTGCTGGGAGGAATTCCTTCCCCCGGCGGGATGAACCTCCGGCGACTCTTCTCGGGGGCCGAGGACGTCCCCCTCCCGCGCGGGCAGGGCCGTCGCTCAGCCTGGGGCTGAACTCTCCCTCACCCCCTGACCCCCTCTTCAACTCCCACACGTGCGCCAAGGCACGAACCGGGCCTCCGCCGGGGCACGCCGGCCTCATAACCCACCTCCGCTTCGTTTCCAGCTCCGCGGCGGATGCCGGCTGCCCCGCCGGGGCTGGGGGAACGGCTGCCCTCGGCCCCACAGCATCGTCTCTGCCTCCCCTCACCTACGACAGCCAGGCCGAGGAGGCTGGCCCGCCGGACCCCGACGGGAGCGTTTGTCACGCGCTGAAGGGCGCAGCTACCTTTTAACGATTTAGTTTTTTAATCTCTTCGTGGCCTGGCCCCTCCTCGCCCTCCTTGGGGCTCTCTCTCGCGGACCCCGTCGCCGCTCTCTGCCTGCCCCTGGCAGCACAGACCGAAGGAAAACCGTGGAGTCGCCCTGGGGCCTCGTCTGGTGTCGGATGGGGATGTCCCCTCCGTTTTGGAGGGGCGAGCAGTGGCTTTCTCTTGATGGCTCTGGAAGCCATCGCCAGGGTGGGGGATCGTGCTGACATCCCGGGGACGTGTGCCAAAGGGTGCAGAGGGTGCCGGTTCCCATTTCCGAATCGTCCCCTCCGACTATGTCACGCTGGCGGAAGCGTCAAGGAAACAGAAGCCCAAGGACAGCAGCTGAACCTTTGTGCTTTTGCTTTTTCTTTTTTTTTTTTTTTTTTTTTTTTTTCCCAAGGAAGCTTTCAATGTGCTCGCCTGCTAGGTCCTCAGGGAATAACGTGCTCCGGCAATTTATTACACTGTCTCTAGGCAGAGCCTACGGCTGCCATATCAGGGAATTACTTAAGGAGTTACTCAGGTCCAGGTGGCTGTTTGAGAACTTATATCAAGAACTTACATCACCTGCTTTCTCTTGTAGTTAAATTTAGGTTCCTTCCTTTGGCTCATTTCTCCTTTTATAAGTGCATAATTTAACCGCTGGTCACTGACAAAGAGACGACTAAATAAGCTTCAGAGCACACCTGAGAAGCTCTGCTGGGAGGAGCTAAGAAACAACATTTTGTTCTGAAAACCAGGGTCCTTTCACAGCGACTCTTATAGCTTCTGCTCTCCAGAGTTGGATGAAGGAGCTACTAGACAGGAGAAAAGAAACAAAAGATAGCATGACAAGAGATATCAGGAAGGTCAAGGGAAAGGAGAAGAAAAGGTGTTTGACCATATCAGAGAACAAGAGGCAAAACTTATGTGTCTTTCTTTACATTTTAGCTCCGTGGGTATGTTCACCACTGCATTCACAAACTGGGAAAGGAGGTATATTGAGAACGGCATGAGCATGCAGCCTCAGCATCTTGTGTCCCGGACCAGCAAAATGAGTGCTCAGGTGCTCTGACACTGTCATTGCAGGTCAGGGGGGGTGGTTAGGGTCAGGAACGGAGGATGTGCAGGGACACAGGTCTTGTTAATACCAGGGAGTGCTCAATTCCGGGGGCTGATGGCAAAAACTCTGTGGAAAAGCAGCTTGTGTATGCTTTACATTTGTATCACAATGAAATGCGTGTTTCAGTGCTTTGGCTGTTTCTGTAAAAGCACAGTGAAGAATATAGAGTACATTTAAGTACATTGGGACCGCCCGTATGGGGACAAGTGGTGGAGGTACCTCTTTCTGTCCTGTGTCATCCTCCAAAGAAATCAGCTAGCATTTACAGTGAAGCATTTTAAGGCAAACCAAAATCAGTGATGGTTGCAGTGAAAAGTCTGCCCTGTAAACTGCAGTGGTTTGGGAGCTGATTGACACACAGCTTAGACATCTGGACACCGGGAGCAGGGTAGACAGCTGAAGCTGCCAACCTTTTCAACTCGTCCCAAGGTAAAGCTGTCCCAGCTCATCAGTCAGCACTCTTGCATTTCCTAGGCCTGCAGATTTTAAAGAGGCTATGCTGACCCATAAAATCTAGTAATATGATGGGTGTGTTTTATGACTTTTTTGGCTGAATAGTAACTAGAAGGTTTGAAATGTTTGAAGACTTTTCTTTGCTCACATCTTCCAATGTGTAGAATGGGATGTTTCATAGCAGTTTTGCTTTTTCCTTTCATTCTGGTGGAATTAAAAGCAATGAGTGCAGCAAGTGCCTGTAAGTCATGCAATTATGCTGGTGTTTTTTTTTCAAGGGACCTGTAAGCATTGTACAAACTTGGCAGCTAAGGCTGTGTAATCCTGTAAGCCAGTAGCCTTTTAACTCAGAAAACCTAAGTTCAGTTTTGGAGATGAGATGTTCACAACAGTGTACTAGATTTGCTTCTCTCCTGGAGAATCTTTGTGTACATTACAAAGTGCATTGCACGATTTAGCGCAAAGTATAGTCTCGTCTCATCAGAAGGGAGGAGACATTAGCAAGTGTATCTGGGACCGACTGGGATGCAATGAAAGACTTTCCAAGAATTCAGTGGGTCAAAGAGTTTTGGGGGCCTTCATAAACCATGTCTGAAATTTAGCCAAGCCAGCAGCATGGGCAATGTGAGACACCTAAAAACTCAAAGACTCTGCTGTGACAGTCCCTGCATGGTGCACAGGAGAGGCCACCAGGACTCGTACTCCCCTCCATGCCTGGGTAAGGGAGATCCAGCATGAAGCAGAATTCTCCCTTCTGAGCAGAAATAAGCCCCTTAAGTGCTCACCTGCTTCATTACACAGAAATAAAAAAGAGGGGTTATGAGCAGAGAATGGGCATATAGATTTAACTGCAGGCTTGACTTTAGAACTGAGGGATAAGCTACACATTTCTTTGTCAGCCATAAGGTAAAATTGGTGGCTACATACCACCTCCATCATCCTAGCCCTAATCTCTCTCTACTCAGTTCTTTCTGCTTAGTTGTCTGCATGCCAGTCTTTCTTTCTGTGACTCATGAACCAGCCTGAGGTGAGCATAACCTAGAACATCTCTAGACCTTCTTACATGTAATGATCTGATTCTGAATGTACCATAGCCAAATCTCAACAACCTGTATTGAAACCTGTCTTCCATTTAGTCTATTTAGTAGTTAGAATCAATAAATGGTTCTTGGTGGTCCTGACCCCTGTGAGCAGGATCAGTCACATTTTTATGTTGGGCATTTGCAGAGAAACCTTCATGTATCATGACCATAGCACTTCATCAGTGTGATACTGTGATGTGAGATGCCTGTAGTAAAGTGGGCATCAGTTCTAAAAATGTCTTGAGTGATGTGGTCATCATCCTTCAGTGACTGATCATCATCCTGGTGTGAATAGATAGTATCTCAGAAACACATGCATAATATACCATAAGCGTTGGCTATTTGTCAATCTAGTGTCCTGGAAGAGATGGTTCCTAAACCATCTTAAAATAATCCTTTGGAGACAGATCTAGAAAAAATATTTATAATTGTATTGGCTGGCATGGCTTAAGTCCATTTCCATTTTTAGGCCCTCATGGGGAAGTTAGATTAAAACAGGGGAAGTATTTTGCATAAAAATGATTTTCAAGGAGTAATGAATGAAAAGATAATGCACAAGCTACGGTGCATCGATCACACTAGTGAAATAACATCTGATGGATTTCATAAAGCTGACCTTCCTCCTTCCTTTTTTTCCTGGAAATATCTATCTTTTTCCATGTGTAAACTCTGCAGCTTCATTATGATCTCCTACCACCAGTGCCTCCTTATTATCAAGTAAAGAGCAAGCTGAGTGATACTGCCTTTTTCCTTCTTCAGCTACTATCAAAACAGTGCAACAACCCCAGTCACAAACTCAAGAGTCTTTTGACAGCAGCAATTAAGCAACTTAATTAATGAGTGAATAAAAATGATAATATTTACTGAATGGGAGCATCCTGTTTTGCATTTTTATTCAAACTGTGCACCTGAAGAATACCGCTGAGTATACTACCTCCTCCCCTTCTGCTTGCAAGCTCTCTTCTTTTTTTTTTCCCCCACACTATTTTGACTTTGCAAGCACCCAAAAGCTATTGCATGCGTAGACACAGGTACGATGCTGAGGCATCAAAAGTCCCTTCCAGACTGCTGAGGGGAATATGCTGCTATCTTTGCTATGGTTCTGGCTGACCCTTAAAACTTTGCTCACATTTAAGGGACAATTTCCACCGTGCATTTGTAAGCCTGAACTTTACATCAAAGTAGGTGATTAATTACCGATAAAGGGCTAATAAAACATTAATGCATTTTGTAATTAACAAACCTTGGAATGACAGTTCTCTCCGCCCACTTTCTCAACATGGTTCACATGCATGTCTACAGACTTCTGTTCCCCCATATTCTTTATTTGCCTGTTAATCTGTGCAACCTCCATATATCACATGCATACATATAAATATATATTTTAGTCTACATGGATTTTCTCAATGAAATATATAACCCATCTCAAGTGCAAGTAAAGCCCCATACATAATTATTTTGGAATGACAGACAGTGAATTCCTTAGCTATTATTTTTGACGACCCTGTCATGGATGCCAGGCATATATTGTGGTAAGAGCCTGAGAAACTTGGGAAAACCCACCTGGGGAGCAAACTCCTTTTTTCTTTATGGAAAGGTTCCCCAAGTGACAGGCCTGCAATCCTGGGTGAGCTTAATTAAAGTCAATAGAGAAAACTAAAGCATTCAAAATTGCTGCCTTTGGGGCTCCCCCACTCTTCTTTTTCTTCATTTGCTGACACTTTTAAAGGGAAGGTGCATTTTAAATTCCTTATTTGGGGCTTGGGGCTCAGTTCATCACATTCCCCTTCTGTTCTGTATCCCACATTAAATCTTTCTGACACTTCAAAGTGTTGTTTCCCATGATTTATGGCTAACTAATGCAGGTGCACTGGGCCTCCTGTGAGGTACTGAATGCCCTCTTTGACATCAGTATTAATGAATGAAGTTTTGGCATACAAAGCCAGGTAAGGGATATTACCTAAGATTACCGATAAGTAAACTGAGGCACCCAGTAAGACAGCAATGAAGCCAAAAGACCTTACTTAACCTTACCTGGCTCCCAGACCTCTGCCTCTTGTATGATGAGGTCTACTGAGAGTATCTGTTTTACTCCTTGGGTTTTTCCAAAATCTACCTAACCAGACCTTGTGTCCTCATTCCTACCACATTCTTTCTCCTCTCCTGCCACAGTTGCCTGTCACAGACCAGAGACATGCAGGAGCAACGGAGCTGGGAGCATTCATGGATGAATCAAAAATGCCTTTGTGTAACAGGATCTTGACCGTCTGCTGCACCTGCCATTTCAATCCCTTGTCTGTTTTGAATCATACACTTTCAAATGCCACAATCACCACCAGGCCTGAAGCTCGGATTAGTTCTTGAGCTTGTAACGCTTGCTTTTGAAATGAATAGTGAAATGCCTACTAACTTCAGCACGAAAGGGGCTCATCAACCGATAGTCACAATCGCCTTCACTCGGACCGCACTTTTCCTGGCAGAAGTCATTGGAAATAGTGTCATGAACTGCAGTAGGACTCGGGCATTTGTGACAAACTACCTTTGGGGTTTGCTTTTGGAATAAAAACCTCATTTACCAGCCTCTAGTAATGAGGTGGCCACATGACTTAAGAGTGAAGGCATTTTTATTAGTGTCTAATGCTAGATAGACTTAATGAGGTTTGTGGATTAGGAAAGCACTTTAAACATTCAAGTGATCAAAATCCCTGATGATAAGGATGAGTGTCAGAAACTCCCCAGTTCTGATTGTTTGTCCTATAGCACTTACTTTATTCACTACATGCTAATCTAGGCTGTTTGTACATTTATTGTAGAGGGAGCGGTATGGTAGCATGGTAGTAATTATATATTGTCTCCTCCACAGTACTCAGAAACCTAAGACATAAGCTATGTCAAGAGCAGGGGCGAGTCAAAGTCAAGTGAGTATAGCTCGCTGGGGTTAAGACCAGAGCTGCTGGACTTGCATGTGAAGCTGGAAAGGGTTGAGGTGAAGAGATCCATTCAGCTTCATAATGTTAAGGGCTCTGTGCAAAGTGCTACGTGGGATCTCAATTCAGCAAACAGCCCTTCCTGTTCTGTTTCGGGCTTGTAGGCTATCTAAATCCAGCAGGTCTGGTTCCAGTCCATTTCTATTTCAAACTGTGTCAGACCAAGCATCTCCTTTCCCTATTCCTCCTTACCATGCTCCCTTGGCAAACAGCTCAGTGCTTTACTTCCCTCCTGGAGGAAGGATATCAACGCTGAAAAGGTTAAGTGTGCTGCCTTATGAGTTGGGATGTTGTGAAATTTACACTCATTAGCTTCTCTGGGTGGCCATCAGGAATTTAATTAATATCCTTGACATGGGTTGTTATAAGTGATATCATGGCTTCCAGATGCCCATTGCTGAGAGAGACAGAGATTGCACTTGTGAAGAGTGACAGCTTTCAGGAGTATGCAGAGGCTTTGTACTCTGTCTTGCAAGAAGAAAGACAGCTCTGGTTGCCACCTTCTTCCTGTGGGAAAAAAGGAAGAAAAAAACCGGCAGCCTTTTTGCAGGTATCCTCGCTCATGACAGTAACATCACGTCTGTTTCTGCCCTTGTCAACACATCTCACTGTCCACAATCACTCATCATCTCCAGACAGACAGCACTGGAGGAGATCATCAATTGCCAATGCAATTCAGCAGATACACTTCATAAATTTTAATTACATTCCCACTGAAAATGAATGGTCAGAAAATATAAAACATCTGCCATCCAGATCATTTACATTTTTCGTACAATAAATCATCAGCAACATCCAAAACAATGGATTAAATCATGTGGAGTGTGATAGGTCAAGAAAGAAGGAACGGCACCCATTGTGTGATTACTGTTTGGACCAAAGCCATTACACAGTGTACAGTATCAAGGAAAATAAAAACATTAAAAAATAGTAACCGTTTGGACTTGTCCTCATAAATAAAAGATCCCTGGTCTCAGATAGACCCTACTAATGGATCTATTACTGTGTCTATGGAAAAATGAGGGATTGTTTAAGTAAAGGAATATTTAGTTAATTAAGATGGAGGAAAATGAGCATTTATCAATTGAGTGGCTGGGCTGTTTAGCTTGTAAATAGAATAAAGAAGTGATGCCAGTCAAAAATAATCTGTTAATCAGGTTTAACTAACATCATGACTTAAAATACCTCAATCTACTTTTTCTTCAGCAGAGCGGTGTGAAATCCTAGTGTGAGATCACCAAACAATGTGTCCAAACTACGTATTTACTTGGTGAAGCATCAGACTATAGGCTTAGCAAACCAGGCATGGGATTCAGAGGGGATCTGTTAGATCCCCTTGACCTGTGTTTGGCAAGGGAGCCAGCCCTTACGGTGATGGGTGCAGCGATGCTCGATGAGCCCTGCCCCGGGAGGTAAGAGAGCTGCGTTCAACTCCTCTTCTCCTTCCAGCTACTGAACTGCTGGAGAAACAGGCCGAGGCAACGGGACCATGTTTCCTTCCACAGAGGGTTTGAGGCAATGCAGCCAGAGCCATGACTGCAAAAAATGACTTTCTGGTCTAGGTACCACAGATTTCCTCAAATCTGGTGAGATTTAGGTGCCTCAGACTCTGAAATATTTTAGCCCGGAATTGTAGGTGCTTTGTGTTTTTCAATATTATATGTAAAATTTTTTCTTGAGCAATGGTATCATCTTTGTGTCACCTTGTGCTGCATTTTCCCCCAAATGATGCTTTCTTCAGCAATCCTTCTTGCTACTTGCGCTCTTACCAAACCTGAGACATTGTCCTCTCTTCCTTGAGCAATTCTCATTTTCTAAAAACTGAAAGTCATTTTGGCTGGATCCACCTCAAGGCTTGTTTGTTTGTTTGTCTTTTAAACAGTACCAATACAAAGGCATGAAAGTCCACGGGAACAGCAAACTGTGAACACACTCAATCACAAGTTGGTGGATATGGCACATCCTCATCCCTGAAGCAGATGAGAGATTAGTGTGTTTGTTAACCTCAGTATCTTTCCTGTTGAATGAAATGGGTGGAAATCAGGTATACACTGAGCAAATGTTTATTTTGACTGGAAGCCCTGTCACTTTGTGTATTTATGTGAAATACAGAGATGTATGCTTAGCCTGAGGAGGTATCTGCACTCTTCAAAAAAGGCCATTGATGAATGGCTGTAAAAGCTATACTTTTATCTGTTTTATGTTCTTCTAATGCTGCTAAATTGTTGTATATTAGGTTAAAAAATAGTTCATTCTGACGTTACATCACGAGCATGTCTCGCAATGGTATGTGCAATATAAGCCTCTTTCATTTGACGATTTACTGCTGTTAAAAGGAAATAAAAATCCTCATAACATATGAAAGAATAATGTAGCTGAGAGAATTTTCAAGGTGTTCAGCTTGAGATTTTAGGCTTGAACTAGGACTAACATTTTTTTTGACTCGATGTATCTGTGCATTTTTAATTCAGTTACACAAATATCAGAGGGAAAGAGGTAGCAATTTTTTCCCTCATAGAGATGTTTTACTTCATACTAAACTCCTTTACAACAACAGTAATTATTGAAAAATATCACAGAAGTGCTGCAGCACATGTTATTATTATTAGTTACTATTTATACAGTGACACATATTGCTCTACAGACAAATAAAACCAATGTGGCTTTCCCTCTCTCACGATGGTTTGAGGGCTTTTTACTATGAGTTTGGCCAGCTGGTTTGGATATGACAAGTAATTCTCCCTGAATCTACTCCTTTTGGTCCAGGCCCCACCCCAAATGTGGATTTTTTTTAAAACCACAAAGCATTTATGCCATTCTCTGTCTCATCTTCCCACCTTGTTCCCTGTCTCCCCACTCTCATCCCTCCCCACACTTCTCTGATCTCCCAACCTCTGCTGGTTTTTTCAGTCCCATTATTGGCATTTTCACGCCTGCTCAGTCTACGTCTGGAAGCAAAAGCACCGAGCCACAGTGCAAAGTTCAGGATATCTCTGCCCAGCCTGGAAGTAAAAGGTATCAGCAGGCCAGTTTTCCCACTATTTCCAGTCTTTGGCCTCAGTGGTGCTCACCTGTGTATGGGAGGACACGGGATGCTCCATCGGACCAACCGCTTCCTTACAGCTCTGCCCTTCGCCGAAGCGCAGTCCCCACGTTATCCACCACGGGTTGCTTTCTCCTAGACTTTCACGGGAGCGCCTAGGGAAGCCAAACCATGCTCTCAGAGCACTGGCTGGCCCAGCATGTTGAAGAGGAAATATGCTACATACTCTTAAAGGAAACAATAGTTATTTCCAGGGAGTGCTAGGGGTTGCTAAGTGCAACTCTGTTAAGCCTTCCTTACACCGAAGATTTACAGATTTCAGGGGGGCAGTTGAGGACCTACATTCCTAAGAGCTCCTTCAACCAGACACAAACAAGAAGTTTTAGGAAGTTTGTCCTGTTCTTTAAGTGACTTCAGCACTTCTTTCTCAGTGTACCTCCAGCATTAAACATGTGCAAAAATTGCAGAGACCGGGGAGAAAATTCAAAAAAGCATGTAGGCACCTAACACGCCACTCGGGCAGAATATAATTGCCTAAATTGAAGTCATCCATCTAATTTCTTACGCGCCTGAAAATCAGCTCAGGTCAGGTACCTAGAAGTTTCTAATACAGCTTTAGTGGTGGCGACTTGGTTTGGGTGAAAAGCATGCTGTTGCCACGTGCCTCCCGATCACCCCCACCGGCTGAGCTTCGGTTTGTGTCCTGGAGCAACGTCAGAACACGCCAGCTGGGTTCCTCTTGGGTAAAATCCAGCTGGAAGAAGCACTCTGGGAGCCCAGTTGAAGGTTCTCAGGCCACAAATGGGCAGCTCAGCCCATGGGACCAGGCTGCAGCTAGTCCAGCAAGACTGCCCTGAAAGATGCGTGCTGCGGACGTGCGGTGCTCGCTCCCAACTCTTTCGCTGTACATATCTGCTCCTATTGGTCTGCACGACTAATGCAGGCACAGCCACTGTAGCTGTGCAGTTCGTCCCAGAGCTGGCTGCATGTCTACATACATATATGGGTCTATGTCACCTAGACGTGCGCGTGTGTGCACATGTGTGTGCACGCGTAATTTATCATTTTTGTGTGATACACCAAAAATAATGTATGAGCTCCCTCTGCTGCTTTATACAAAGAAATTAATCAAGAAAATTGCTTGCAAAGCTGAGAGCATTTTATTCATATCTTGCTGATAATGCTGTATGTGCAAGCAGTACTAAAAATAATAGCATGTTATGCTTGCAAAGCACTGTCCAACATTAAATAATTAAATAAACAAAAGAATCTGTGTTGGCTGCATTGCCTCATAAAATATTCCAAATATATCTATTTTTATTGAATGAAACGTGTCAACATTTTGGGTAAAAGATGGTTTTCTGACTTCCAGGAAGCCATCATTAAAAACAGTGAAAACTCCATTGAGAGATAAGATACATTAAATATAGCTAGGTCTTTTTCTCTTCTTAAAAAGAATAAATAATTTTTAAATGTTTAATTGTGATATATTATTGTGTGTTAATAGGTTTTGGATGTCTTTTGCATTTTGTTAAACAAGCTTTATATAGTTAAACAATGTGACATAAGCTACTTCTTGCAGTTTATCTGAATTTGTATGACCCACAGAGAGGAAAATCAGATTGATTTAGTGATGAAAACAGATTCCTGCTGAAGAATGTGGTTCTAAAGGCTTAAAGAAGCTCTAAAATATATTGTTGTCTTTTCTTTCTTTTCTCCTCTTTCTAATTCTACTGCTTTTAAAAATGGTGCAGGAGAGGTATCTGAAATACCTTATTATTTTCTCTGTTGGAAAGTGTAATTTTGATAAATTGACTTGTAAACAGGTTATTTCCTGAAGGGGCAAAATCAAAAGTGTAGTTCTATGAATGTTTTCAGAGCAAAACTTCAATTAGAGCTGGATGAAAATTTACAGTCAATTTTTCATCCTGAAAAATATAGATTCAGTTAAACAGGAAAAAATGATGTATTTCTATCAATTCACAGGATCGCTTTGAATGACTTTTGAAAGATTTTTTTGACATTTTGAATTACAGAATAATAGACTGAAGGTACCCCTGGAGTCATCTGATCCCTGCCCAAATTAAAGTGTCTCAATATTGCTTAAGTGGATGCTTTTCTCCAAAAACGTACTTCATTAAAAAAAAAAAAAAAGATATGAGGAAAAAACTCCCAAAGTAGATGAACGTTTTGAATCATGCTAGACACTGAATATGACACAAAGCAATGCTTGCCTTTGCCTTTCAACTTGCTGAAAATTCAAAAAATATTTAACCAAAAAAATAAAACAAATTTATTGTCAGAGCTGTCCATGAACAATCAGGTATGTGTGCGGGGCTATCTGAAGTCTTGACCTGAACTGAGAATGAGAGACAGAATGAAATAGGAGAAACCTTTCACTGGGATTGCACCAACCACATAGACCGAGCCAAGCACCTAGTGAAGCTTGCTGCACATTAATCGTTGCAGGAATCTGCAAGAACTGTAAAAGAGGATAAACTTCAGCAGTTTCAAGTTTTCAGAAAATCTTCATTATTATGACTACTTCTGCACTTTGACTTACAGGACTGAACATTTCCTTGGCTTTTGGACTGTTGTCTATTTAGGTTTCTCACAATACATTTGTTTAACAATTATTTGCTGCATTGTCCCTGTATGGGCCAAGTGGGACTATCACCCTTTCCTTAACTTTCACTCCATATACTTCAGGTGTCCCACAAGACACCTGTAACTGAAAGGCAATTCAATGCAGCCACTGGGCTGGGCATTAGTGCTGGGCTATTACCTAGTTTGTTGTAATTTTTTAAATGTCTGTAGCTTGTTTCTCTATGTGCATACAAAAGCATTAACATGCACAGACAATTGATACCAGACTAGACTAACCATTGAGCTATCTGTATTTTCTCCACCATTAATAACTTAGCAAGAATAAGTGGCATTTGAGATCCTCCTCTTTCTGTCAAGCCTTGCTCCAGTGAAACTACTGGAAAACAATCTGTCTGAGTGTGGCACTGGGATTTTGAGCTTTGCTAAGTAACCAGTATAACAGAGTCCTCTTCTATGCCTTAACTGCTGTGTAGTATTACTGCACCATATTGCACAGTAGCTGTTAGGTAGCTGCGTTGAAAATGGGTGCACCCCTCACAAAAACTGAGTTTTAATAAGCCATCCTTATTTGTCCACATTTGCCAGCCCTTTGTACCATGGCAATCTCTCTGTGAACACTTCTGATAACGTTAGTCTCTATTCTGCTTCTATTACTGCACCAAATTTGGGTCTAATAAACACACTATTCACTGATGGAGCTATAATTATCCAATCTGCAGGCTTTGCACATATAGGAGTTGATGATTCAGATATTCTAACATAGGGCCTGATGTCTCTTCTGGCAACTTCACCACCTCAGTAGTTTGTGTTTTTCAGTTTTAAATTGGTAACATTAAATGTCTTTAATAGCTTATTACTGGAATCCTTTACACAACAGAGATGTGGTGAATACAAATAGAGTACTTGACAAATCAGAGACTGTGATGGTTGGCAGATCCCATTGGCAATTTAGTAATGTGCTCAGGATCACAGATATTGGAGTTGGAAAAGACGCATTAGGTGAAATCCTAGCTTGACTGAAGTAAATGGCAGAACTTCTGTTGAGTTCAGTGGGGCCAGATGCATTAATAGTGTTGTATTATGCCACCTTCCAGTATTGATCAGAGCAATCCAGTCTGCGTGCAGTTCTACAGCGAGCTCCCTGAATCCAGGCACTGAGGCTTGGTAGGAGAGTACGTAGCTATAAGCGTTATTGATTGCTGTATTCATTTAGCACTGGCCAAACTCCCAAGGCCCTACCTCTGGGCTTATTCAAAGTTTACAGGGAAGTTTCTTCTTGTTGTATAAACCTGGTCAGCAGTCCAAGGGGATGTCCCTTGGACATTATACAACACAGCTTGAAGTGACTCAAAACTCTCACAAGATCCAGAATGACTTCTGCTGAGCTTCCCAGACGTTTCCAGCAAGCACAGTAGGCTTATTTAAGGTTGTGTGTTGGAGCCATGGGCTCCTTCTTAAGGCTTGAGTCTGAATATTTTCCAGTGTCCTCAGAAATATAAATGAAAGTCTAAAGAGGCAACTGAATATACCTCCTGAAACAAGGTCGCCTCAGGCGGCAAAGAGACAGGAGGCTACCAAGGAACCGAGGCAGCTTGTGCTCAGGATTGGGATTAGAAGAGCAGCTTAGGGCACTCCAGAAGTCTAGGGCAGAAGGCGTCTTTAGAGCACCCTAAACCTCGTTGGCCCTCAGGTTGTCCTAAATATTCTTCAAGTCCATTCTGGGAGTTGAGGTTCAGGATCAATACGGTGGAAACGTGACTTGGATGCACTTTTCTACTTGTGGTCGTGATTAACATAAACTAAGAATTGAGTCCCTGGTGTGATGGCATAGTTTCACTGTCATTTCTCAAGGCTTCAAGCTTCTGTCCTGCTTTTCCTGAATGGAAACTAGACACCAGCCTCCAGACATGAGTCCTTAAGAAGGAAAGCTACCAAAAGTCACAAAACTTTACCTTGTATGTAACCTGTGCACTAATGAATACTGCTGATAAAATCCCATGGTCATGTATCATTTCAAATCCTTCCATTGGCTTTCAGGCAGTAACTGAAAAGCAAAAATGCAAGGTGATCATTGCCTCAATAAAAACATTTCAAAGCCAAGTGTAAATGAATGCTGTGAAATACACATTTATTTCCCCATGCGACTCACAGATCTGAACTCTGAGGATCAATCAGTTGCACACAGGAGTCATGACCCTGCTCTCATTGTTCTGAGGAACTGTTGTCTCACTGCATGCTATGACCCTTGGTGTGAACCTGGTAATATTACTACTTGTGGGTCTATCAACAACAAGCCCTCTGTGGTCCCAATGTGCTTAAGAAAACTTAATTCCTCTTGTTCCAAATGTAGGGATCTCTTTTGTGCCAATTACCCTTTGACACTGCTATTCAAGCTTACTTTTCCAAACACTGGTCCCATAAACACTGCTTCCTTCACAGGGAGTGAGGCTGGCAACAGCAGAGGAGACCTATTGCAAAAATGTTTTCTCTTGATGTTTCCATTTTGGGATGGCTGCTAAATGTATGTCATTGCCTTTTAGAAAGCTTTACATAACCGCTGGATAACTGACTTCCTCATGACTTAATCTACAATTGTCTTGCAGACTTAGCAGACAGGTAATAAATGCTTTATTGTCCCCATGGTAGTGTTAGATCTTCCTATGAATCCATGGGTGAAATCAGATTCCTAGAAATCCCTTTTCAAATATACCTTAACATCGACTGCCTTGGTGGTCAGTCACAGTTTCAGAGAAACCTTCTTTGTGGCTATACTTGGACATACATATTTCAGTTATTTCTACATTTGCGAACTGAAATCGCTTCCTCCGACAAGGAAGTGAGTCCTGGCCAAGCCAGTGTTCAGATGCTGCAGCAGCAGAAGCAGCAGCAGCAGCATTATTAACGCCTGCGGTTGCTCTGCTTGCTGATTCTGTAGAAGGAGCATCAGGGCAACGCGCATACGTCTGTAGCAACCATTTACATGCGAACTATCCATCAGAGGCTAGGAAGCGAAAACCTAATATGGAGCACGTCAGAGCACAAGGGGATGCTTGGTCTTCTCCACTTCACTTCTGCACTGGCAACTTTTATCTACCACTCTACTCCTTTATCGAGCAAATAAATAAATTGGCCATCGCTTTCTGTCGTAAGGTTCTGGCGCCTTTTCCAGCTGAGTGGCAGGCTGCCCTACCAGCGGGCAGCTGGGCGGTATAGTTTAGGCTGTTTGTTTGCAAAGTGAGCAGGCTGGTGGCCCTGGGATGCAGGAGACCTGAAAGAGAGGAAGCACAATTGATGGCAGCTGATAGCTTGACGGCCTGGAGGCCTTTCACAGTCTCATCCGAGGCACAAATGCCACTTCTGGTTCTTGAGAAGGGCCGAACGAGCTTAAAAAGGATGAAGGCTGACATTGCAAGGGGCGTTGTTGAGGGAGACTGGGCTCTCTTTCTGGCCACCGATCTGCTCTGGGGCTTTCAGGAACGCGCTACCTCTTGTTTAGCTGTGATTTCTGCACTTTGCTGTAAGTCGCCGAGTTAGACTGTGCTCCTCAGGGCAAGACCTCAGCTGCCTGCCCTGCCTCTCAGCAGGGCTCCTTGGCTTGTACTCAACCCAGCTCCCACTGCAGCACTCCGGCTGCTTCTCTACTCAGAGGGGAGCAGGGGCAGCTCCTATGTGTCTGCGAGGAGCCCACAGCCAGACCCCAGCTGCGACTCCACGTGGAGTGAGCTGGGGGTTCGTCTCATATTGGGGGCCGTGGTTTGCCACCCTGCAAATAAGTAACCCTGCTCACCTCGCCTCTTTGGCGGTGAAAATGGTAATGAGGTTCCTTCTTGGACAGATGCAGGCAAATGGGCGGGTGAGCTGCAATAGTTAGCAGCAGGCAGGATCTGTTTCTAATGCCTGTCATTCCCTTGCCGAAAGACCACAAGGATGGCCTGTGACCCAGTTCATCTGGCCTGAAGCTTTCTGCTCTAGAAAAAAAAAAAAAAAAAAAAAGGTTCACTGTCTGCTTTTTCTTTTCCTCTGGTCATTCTGTGAAAATTAATGTTTCTCTTGCTGTTGCTGTTGGCATTTTTAACCGAAAGTTAGCAGCTTGGGAACTGGTGGCTTGCCAAAGCAGTCACCACATGCCTGAAGGTGAGGGCTGCCCACACTGGCTGTGGGCTGGACAGGCTGCAAAAGGGAGGAGGGAAGAATGAATGAAAGTGGATAAGGGATGTAGGATCAAATTCACTTTTCAGGGTTACACTGAATGGTCTTAATTATAATAATGTTACCTGCATTACAGTAATGTTACCTGCTTCCTTCTCCCGGGGATGTTTCCGTCACATCCCATCGGGTTGCTCAAATAAGCCATTTATTCCCTTTGGCACGTGGCACTGGTGAAACCATGCTCCCATTGCTGTCTGATTTAGTGAAGAAGCTACTGTCCTGGTCTTAGTTTACTGCCAAGTCCTGTGGCGGGCACACAGCAAAAAGGGAGGGTTTTTATCTAGACATCCTACATATTGGAGGTGGCAATATTTTTTGCTTCAGAACACTTTTTGCCTAAGCTGAAACAAAGAATGGGGAAACTCTCAGCCCCAAAGAAGAGAGTATTGGAAAGTTACGTGCAAAGGAAAAACAGATATACAGACTATCCACCAAATTTGTATGGCCTGGATTTTTCCTGACATGCTGACTAATGACACTGAAATTTGAGTGGCCTTTGATCTTTGATCCTTGATCCTGATTACAGCAATTCAATTTCAATGGACTGACTTGGGTCGTCTATTATTATTATAGTAGGTTTACTGGTTTTCTTTGAGCAGCTCAGTTAATTTTAGGTAGAAAAGGCCTTATTCTCCTGTGGTTAACACTTTGGGTAGTCACCTCCTGAAGAGCTTCCTCTCTGACGGCTCCTTTCGGGCACTTATTTCCAGTGAGTTGAGGTGGGCTTTTGGGTCAGAGCTTACAGAGCTGTGAGTCAGGAGAGAATCAAGGATGATGTATTTTTTTCACTCTCTCTACCTCTGTACTGCTTTATTTCTGGAAAATCAAATATAACAGTTTAATCAAAAAGGAAGTGGGAAACAATATAAAAAATACTGCCTAGCTTTTGCACAAATAAAGAATAAATGAAATAGAAGCATATTCATCAAAATCCAAGTCAATACTGAAATAAAGTTGGCCCCTGTTGGTATATGCAACATAAAAGGAAAAGAAAAAAAGTGGGGAGCAAAGCACTTATAAAAAGGATTTTTTTTTTTTTCCAAAATAGCTGTATTTCAGAATATAATAGCAGTAATGCACTCTATGCATAAATGTTACGGAGTGGGGAAACTTTGGGTTTAAATTAGATATTTTCCTTTCTCTGCAAAAAGAATAACATGGAGTAACTTTGGATACAGTTTAGGACTGGGAATTAAGATCTGGGTAATTCGGGGGGGGCTGAATTACAAATATCCAATGATGTGATCAATGGTAACAGGGCAGATGGGCCTTTTAAAGTCCTGGCAAGGCATGAGGCCACACTCGTAATACTGCGATGTACAGGGACCGGGAATCCACCCAGGGGACTGGGAATCCTCCCAGGGGCTCCTAGCCAACAGCCTTAAATAAAGCTCTGGTGCAGAAGGAGCATTGGAAATGTTAAAAAAAAACAGGAAAAAAAAAAAAAAAGAAGGCAAGGCAAAGTAGGCTGCAAAGGGACTATCAGCAGAAATATTTGTCCTAAAATGTCTGAGGGAAACCGCTGCCTGGTTTTTGTTTGTTGCTCTTAGTCTGGGTTCGAGGAAAGGGTGCTCAGGAGTTTTCGCTGGCGCGGTTACAGTGCTTGGCCTTGTGACCTGGCAGAAAATGAGCTGGGGCTGCCCTGACCAGTTACATGGTAGTCTCTAAGAGGTGACCTGATTCCCACTCAGATCAGCAAGCACTCCTTCAGCTCACCTGCATGACCTTCAGAATTCTAATACCTTAATTCAACACCATACCAGGAGGCATCCACTGGGTTTGGAAAGGATTTGATCTCCTCAGGTGGAAGGATCTATCCAAGAACAGACTCTAATAGGAGTCAGTGATTCTTTGCCATGCCATCACTCAAATCAGTAGCTTAGAAAGTGGTTGGGAAAACTAAACGATGACCTGTTCAATCAGATAATCACTAGATGCATGGTTTCCTCTCAGGTTTTCTCATGGAGTACCAAAGTGCTGTCAAGAAGGGCTTTAGGAAATTTTATTCCTTATAATTTGTTCTGGTCTTGTTCTTCAGGATTTGGAGAAGCTTTTGGGATCAGGGTGTGCATTTCTTTGAATAAAAGCTTGGGTCCACTGATGCAAATCTAATTTTGCCATGGCTTTATCTATGTCATTTCAGTAAGACCTCTCGATGCCAAATGAATGATTTCTGGACAATGTAGAGAATAAGGCTGTACAGGTTAAGCCAACTTTGCCTTGCATATTGTCCAGGAACCATAACCCTAAGAAAAATACTACCAAAGTGAAAGGCAGGAAAGCGCAGAAGCTCATCAAAATTTTTTCTTTCCTTTCCATTGATGTCTTTATGATAACCAGATTTCATGAGAAACAGATCTGGAAAAAACCTGGGACCCAGCTTCCTCTTGGCCTTGAAGGGAGACCTGAGGAAATTCATAGAGCATTTCACAGAAATGTTTAATAAAACCACCTTTGAGTCCTGTACGGTCACTGGGGTTACAGAAACTCCAGTTTACTGCAGTTGGAAGGAGGCCAACAAATGGATCACATCAACAAGTGGTTGTGGTACTGGTAAAGCTTCTGTCAAGAGGTTTCAGTTCAAGCACGCTTCACACCTGATGAAGGCATTGCTTTTATAATCTGGTTTTACGCTGTGGCCCCTGGTTGGATGCAACCTAACTTCTGGTGCCAGAGATATGTGGACAGTTCAGTACAGGATGCAAAACTACCTTTCTCCATACTGACCTTTTTATCCAGAAAAAGAGAGAGAGACTCAACTCCTTCTTCTGAGGACGTTGCTCAGGTAAAAGCATGGAAAGAGAAGCCCAGAGTGCCAAGGGAAGCAGAATAAGACACCAATGCCATGATGCCCTTACGTAATGAATTGCTTCATCTAAGTCCCCCCTACTCTACCTAACAGAGGTTGTGTTGCACCTAGTGCCTGTGATGGCTCCCCTTACCCCCACTCTCTTTGAATGTGTTTTGACAGGCCTGTATTTCCTGACTGATTTTTTTTACCATGGGTATTGGAAAGGCAGATGTGTGGTTTGCCTCCTGAGCAGGAGAGCAACTGCCTGCAGAATGCTGTTAGCTGGGAGATTTAACTGTATAAACTGAAGTGCTGTGAGCGGTGATTTTAGAATTGGCATGTTCTCTTTCAACTTATAAACCTATTTTGATATTTATATAGAGTCATAAAATATAGCAGGAATGTTTTAATATATTTACTTTCATAGGACAGCTACATATATCCTGAAACTGAAGCTGTTATTTTTGTTTTCTTTATTTGTTATCCAGTAATATGTAAATTATTGATCACATCCACTCAGGCTTAGAAAATCTTGCATTCATATGTACCTTTTTAATGACGGAAATAGTGATTTTTTTAAAGAGTCTGTGGGTAGTAACATTAATTGGCATACAGTGCTGAAGAATTGCTTTAACACACCTACCAAACAAATATGTCTACCATGATGCTGTCATGGTTACCTTTGATGTGAAATCGCCATCCTATTGCGCAAGAAAGGAGGGGCAACATTATCTGGAAAGAAGAGTTCAGGTGACAATGACACTAATTTCTAAGATGAGATTCTGCCATTACTGCTGCTACTTTGACTTTCCTGGAGCTGCTAAGATGCAGCTGAGGGAAGAAATGGAAACCGAGTGTGGCTTATAAAGGAGTTAAGAGTGTTTCTCATTTGTCTGGCAAAGAAAGAAAGAGGGAGAGGGGAGGACCCTCTGAGATTGTAATGTATTTGCTAAGAAAGAGACGGATGAAGGTAGAGAGAGTGGAAAGTTTTGATGAAGTTGGAAGGACTGAATAAAGGAAGTTCCATTCAGGGTGGGAAGTGTGGTCTTCAACATCACCACCACTTTGGCTCCAAGTCAAATTAAATAATGGATGTTTTTCTTGACCTTGTGCTACTTTCACAGTGTGTTATATGATACATTCAAAAATTAAACTGGCCCTTAATAATACTCCTTACTTTGGTGTTATTATTGGAGTACCACATACAGTTTAATCCTCCAGGCTTCACTTGGACAAAACTGCCAGTGTTTTCAGAGCAGGTTTCACCAAACTGTCCAAAGAAAGCTTGTGAATACAGTCTCATTTCAGAGTAGTACTACACATTCCCAGCGCTCGCTGAAATGGTAGCTGAAATGGGTTGGAAATATCACAGCAGCAGTGTTTGGAGACATGTCAGCATTGCTTGCTTTCATCAGTCTGGAAATACTATGAGATTGGCTGGAAGCAGCAAGAGAGGAGTGAGGCTGTTCAATGGGAAATAATGGACTTCAGGTTAAGGTGGAAGACACAGACGGGTTCCTCTTGGAATCAGCTCGTTCACCTCTGGCCCCTAGAAAGCATGCAGTAATGGGCCAACACTATCAAGGAGCTGTAATTGTGAGCTCAGAACTCTTTCAGATCAGCATAAATAGGATCTGTCTGTGCTTGTAGAGATGCATAGTCTGCATTTTTATAGGTGCATAAATAACTTGGCAAACTAAATTAATGCACAAGCCAGGTTAAGACCTTTATAAAAGAAAAAGATTGTTGCGTTATTGGCATTAATGTGATTGAAAGGGTGAGTGCAGAGATATAATGCCATATGGTGGCAAGCAATGCCAACGGTAGGCTTTCTGCTTCCCCAGGTGCTGGGAAATAGGGTGGCAGCTTGGGGAAGTGGAGCCGAAAGTGACGAGTGTGTCACTCTTGAGGATCTTCCTCAGGTTTTCCCTGTCATCTTTGCTAGTGAAGGAACAAGGGACTTTGCCCATCCTCACCTGCTATAGAGTGTAGAGTATTTATAGACTTTTCCCTTAGGACAGGAGAAGGATTGCTCTCGTGCACTGCACAGTACTTTTCCTTTATTTGTACTTTGCCTGCCGCCTCCAAATGTGCTTGCCATCTTAACCGCAAACAGATCTCTCGTTCAGGAAAATGCTGCCTAAAGTGAAGAATTTGGAAGAGCTCTCGAAAATACACTTGGATGTGATAAAGCATTCAGGTTTCAAATGGGTAATGTTCAGAGTGTGCACAGAGCACTAGAGGGAAGGACAGAGAATGAGGAGGAGGGAAGGAGAGCTCAGTGTTGTCAGAAAGCCACAAGACCTTTGAATTATTACACTGAAAATTGAAACTGCTCTATCAAAATTGATGGAAGTGCCATGTAAGGTTGTTCTCCCCTGTACCTTATTTCCAAAGTTTGCACTTTGAAATGTGTTTATCTGTAATTCAAACCTAGGGGTCTGACTCTGAGTGACCTCCAGTTATTTTTTTAAGCAGTCTCTATTTACGTGACTCTATGCATGATGACCCTTTGGGCACAGAAAGACATGCTGATGTGCTTTGAAATCAAAATGAATACACCCCCCCTCCCCCTTTCTTTTCACCCCTCCCCATGTGGTAGCTGCTGGAAATTTGTCTTTTCTCTAAGAAAAGATCACAGAAAAAATGGCATGTTATTGTCAGGAGAATGCTTGAAACTAATGGCATAGCTACAGTATTATGCACATTATTAAAATACACGTGTGTGTAGTCTCACATGCCCATACTGCGCAAACATACTGTGTCATGTGAGAGCACTTCAGCAAAATCATTACACTTCATCATATATTGTGTCCCCCCACCACTACCTGAAGATGAAAGTTTTCAAGACTAATGCTGCAAAGTGGGTATTATGTTGATTTATGTTAAGCAGTTCTATAGATGCTGTTATATTATATTGTTAAGTGATGACATTGGTGAAGTACTGTTGCTTCCAATGTTAACAGCCCGCCAGTGCTGGTGTGAAAACAGCAAGGGAGCCACCCACCTCTACAGTCTCCATGGTCTGCTAGATGCAGCTGGGAGCTGGGGACTTCTCCAGTTATTCCTTTTGTTATGCCTTTATTGGCACAACTTGCTATATTAAAGGTTACAAAGGTGTTAAAAATGAGAATTGTCTCAAATCCTTCCAGTTTATTACTGTTTGGCTACAACAGGGCCCATTACAGTGGACTTGAGACCTTCCTTGGCCACCCACCCTAACCTAGGAGCTGCAAATGTCCACCCGTGCACCATGTGGTGGAGTAAGAAACCTCCGTGTGAGCCAGCAATCTCTGTGCCTTATGAGCAAGAGCCTACCCATGCCTGTAAGCAAGGTTATCTAGCCTCTCTCCAGATGGGGAAGAGTATGGATGTTGCTCAAGACCTCCCTGCTGTCTGCAGTAGTGGGACTGCTTGGAAGGACTGAAGAGAGAAGGGCGAGGGCCAGGAAGGGCAATGATCGGCTGCTCTTCCTTTGCAGCACGGACATGCTGACTCTGCCTTCCCCCTCGATGGCGGTGCAGGCTTGTGTGTTACTGGGTGCCTCGTTTGTTTCCAGAGAAAAAGTCAGGGCTTAAGGGAACAGAGAAAAATACCAGTCTTAAAGCAGCTGAAAAGTACTGCTGTTTATTTGTCTTGTCCGTTTGGGGTATACTCTTAATTATTGATAATAGCACTTTGCTGTAAGCTGAGATGAAATGTATTGGCAGGCATGCATATGTACAGCCAATGACCATTACTCTGTTGCAGCTAAGAAGTAAGGAAGGACTGCCTTTTTCATGCTGACTCTGAAGGAGGTGTTTTAATGAAATGGAAATGAGTCAAGTTACTTTACATTCACCTTTTGTGTGATTTTTTGTTTACCATGTCCTGTGCTCAGCTGCACGCAAGACCTTCATACGATGAGTGCAATCTGGGACCAACACAGATGACTTTCACTGTCCAGAGTGGGATATGGGAATGTTTTGTTTGCATTGGGTATTTTGTGTTAATTAGCAAAACATGGAGGGCATAGTGTCTTCTGGTGAGTGTATAACAGAGTTGATGTTAAACAATGCGGTAATAAAGCATTGCACTATTTTAAAATGATCACTTAGGTCATGCTATGTTGTGGCTAAAACAACATGACCTTCACCTATCTACCTGTTGTGAAATTTCACCTCAAAGGATGCATTCTAGCTGTGTAATTTCTCTTCCAAGCAACTCTGGATTTACTATCTAAGCGCAGCCTGAACTCAGTTCTCTGCTTTTGATCACTATATTAATTTAACTGAAGAGCCTCTAAAACAAAAGGAACATTGATAGAATGGAAGCAAAGGATATAGAGAACACAGCAATACAAGACTTTCTTGCAAAAGAAAGTTGCCCTGAAGAAGTAGTAATAGATCAAACACTCTTCATCTCCAGGCATGTCTATGGTAATAGCAGTTAACATTAGTCCATTCTTCTTATTGACACATCGTTTGTTTAAAAAGTAAACTCGGTTTGACTCATAGACTGTAATGATCAGTTTGTAACATATGGTGGAAACATTTTAAAGGCTGGCTTGTGAGGTTTTTTAGCAGTGTCTCGGTACAAGGAGGGGGTGCAAGGGGGTGGGGTAGGAAAGAGCTGCAGCTATTGAAGCACAGAAGGGGAAACACTGGGCAGTCCTTGGGAGACTGTAAGTGAAAAGTTTCTTGGTTTTCCCACTATTTCATTTCTGAAACTGGTGTGTAGCAAGAAGCTCAAAGAAACATCAGGGATCCTTACGTGCTTCTGTCTGCTGGAGACCATGCTGGGGGCTATGCCCTCTAGTGCATAGTTTCATGATATGGGGCAAGCGAGCCCAATATCACTGAGCATTCCTGCATAGGCTTGCAGGAGGATAATCTATCTCCACGCTTGCTAAATGTGGGGTAGAGGCAGACATAGTCCAATGCAGGACCACGGGGCTACTGCTGTCTCTCCCTGCAGACACGTTTCTCCTCTGTACCCTGATTACTCTGATGTTTCAATTTCAGCCCTTCCTCAGAGCTTGGTGGCATCCTGGTTTTCTATTAATTACTGGATTTCTCCATCAAAAGGATCAGTGATGCAGTGAGGACTGGCAGTAAGTAATACTACAATCATCCTTAGCTATCATACAGGGGAATTGTCTCCACCCTTCTTTTTGCCTGGGGCATTTGACACCTCTGGCTATGCACGTGTGTGTGCATTCGTGTGAGAGTGCATGTGCTTGAATGTGTGTGTGTATGTGTATATGTATGAATGAGTGTCCAGAGTTTACTGTGCACATTTCCTTGCACAAAAGAGGCATAACAGTTTGTCTCACCATCACTAAAGGAGCAGCAGCCATGTTCAGCTAAGAGAACACCCTCCTCACTGGTGAAATAGCATGTTTGTGCTGATTGCCGTTATTGAAGCAGTTTATTAAGTATACAAGAAAGACCAACACAACAAATTCAGAGGTAAGGAAAGGTTGTAAAGGCCAAGACAACGGCTTTCCTGTGAATCTACTTATTATGGAGTCATTTGGGCTGGTAACTACTTCTCAGGGAAAATGATATTTTTGTAGAAAAAAAAAAGAAAGAGGAAAAAAAAAGGAATTTACAAAAGCCAAAGTGCTCTATCCTATTCTCCTCCTTTCCCTTGGCTCAATTTTCTGATAATCTCTGGTATTCACTGAATCAAATGGTGACTGCTGATTGTTTTGATGATAAATTGCCTGCAGAGCATGTGGGACTAATTATGAGATGGCACATTTCATTCTGCCACCTGTATAAACTAAATTTTAGACAGGCACAATAAGGGAAGTCTTCACAACAACACAACATTTGGAAAAGCTGCAGACCTGCTCCCCATTCCCTCCCCCACTCTCACTAATGGAAGGTTTCGTAATATAGAGTTGGGTCTTGAGTCTATAAAGGGAAAACCTGAGGGAATAGGAGGATGTGAATAAGGGAGAAATCAACCTGGAGGATCTACAGGAAAGGAGAAATGGGGATCTGGGAGAAAAGAAAGAGAAGGGCAATATGTCCATAGAGAAGGAGAGATCAAAGTGAGGAAAAGACCTGAAAGCAATAAGATTGTTTTGGCACATGAGAGGGAGATGATGAAGCTCAGAAAGTTGGCCTGGGGAGTAGATGCTCAAAAGGTACAGACAAAGAGCTAAGAAGAAAGGGAGGAAATCTGGGTCAGACCCTCCTTGGTGACTGAGGGCTGCTTGATATAGCTTGGAAAAGTGAAACAGAGGGTGAATTGTGACCTTTTCTGTAATCCTGGCATAGCCAGGACACAAGCATTGCAATCCACATGAGGCCAAAAGGGAAACCGCAGGCACTTTTTGCCTAACCTCTCTTTTGCTTCTTCTTGGGGCTAAGGTGGTGTACAATTTCTATTAGTATTCTTCAGCAAGAAGGATACTTTTTGTGCAGGAGAAAAACTCCAAAACATGATAAGCCATATTATAGCCTCTGCTTGATATTTGCCTCACTGAATGGGGATAAAACAATGGGCTAGAGCATTCAACTTTCAATTTTTGGAACAAAAAGTCCTCATTGCCTATAGCCTTCTCCACACAGTTGTCTTGCCCATATCCTCCACTCTCCCCAGGTGTCAAGAGAGTGCAAGTGTGCATGCAGTTCCTTGGGTATGAGAGAGAAAAAGAGCATGGGATTGTTATTTCATCCTGTGTTTTACACTGTGATGTTGTCATGGACCCTTACAATAATAAATAAATAGTCTTCCTCCTGTCTTCTCTGCTCCGATACTGATGCTTGTATCTTCCGTCTCGTTCAAGGGTCCCAGTGCAATAGCTGACACAAAATAACACATCACTGCTGCTCATCCATGCATGTATGCATGTATATGTATTTACACATTATCATCACTTTGACTGGCTGGAGCCAGCTTTTGGTCATATAGTCTTCAAATATTTTAAGTCCCTTGTTGCCATTGTGTTTTGTACATTGTATTACATCCCACAGGGATATCACGGGGATATCAGCAATATCACTTTGTGATATGCTTTTAATCTCCCAGAACAAATATTTGTGACCTCATCTGTGTTTATCACTCTTGTCGTATCTGATGGCCATCCTAGCAGAAAGACAGTATTTCAAAGAGAATTATGTACATGCATATTTGCTTTTCCTCTTGCAAGAGACTGCTAAAAGTCATTGTAGTTGTGTTAAGCCTTTCCATAGCACCATATCATATATGTACAAGGGACAACATTTCCAGTGAAGCAGCCTCTAGCTTTTTTCCTGGTTTTCCTGAAGAAAAGAGACCAGATCATTGTGAGCTGGTTGAGTGTCTATCAGATCTCCCCTAAAAACTCCTGAATGTGTTGCCCATCTTCAGTCAAACTGAGACTGAGGTTTTGGGGGTATCAAGGTCCCGCAGAGTTTATGCACATATGTCCTGGATAGAAGAAAGAGACACAAGTTAGTACTCCCACCAAAGACTGCTTGAAGAGTGTGTGCATCTATATCATTAGACTCCAGAGAATAGACTCAGGAAAGAGTGGGAGAAAGAGACAGTGCTGGGAATGCAGAAACATGATGAAATGTCCTTCTACGGGTAAACTTCTGCTGTGACTTGCACCTTAGCAAATACAGGTCAATCTGAACCTAAGGCTCAAAGGCACAGAAACAGAGTCTGTGTAAATTTCACTGGCGATGGAATTATGCCGAGTTTTTCTTCTGCCATCCATCCGTCCAGCTAGCCAGCCAGACACATGGTTATACTTTGGAAAATCATAGCCATTTTTCAGCTTTTTTATGCTGTAACACGCTGTAATTCTGCCTTTAACTTTCCTTTTGCATAACATTGGTTTATGGACGACCTTTACAGATGAACTATTAGGAGTGCCAGGAAAAAACCAAACCTGCAGGAGCAGCAGGTTGGTAAACAGGTATTGGTATGAAGTCCTGACAATGCATTATTATTTTATGGTAATACTGTAATCTTGGATTTGATTTGAAGGACTTTTTTGGCCTTCAGATCTGAGTGCATGTGAGACAACTTCAAGTAGAAAACAGTGCATACATCTTGTGGCGGACCCCTGTGCAGGCACAATTGTTGCCTCCCGTTGAGGGTTGAGCTTGGAGTTGGGGGTCAAAGCAGGCTGCTCCTTAGACACACAGATAGGAAGGATGGGGAGCTGGGGACCTGCAAACTGGAAAGTGAGAGAAAAAAAGAAAGCTACAGAAGAGTGCTAGAGCCCTCCAGGACCTGGAATCTTGCTGATCCCCGAATCAAACCTCCTCTCCAATATCTGCATTTACGTTCTATCTCCGTATCAAATGAAAACAGAAAAATGTGATGGCACTGAAGTTAAATAAGCCACTTTTTTACAGCTAGGACCAATAAATCTGTTTAAAGATGCATTACTACTTTTCTTGAGGGATAATTTAGACTATGTATCAAAAGGAAAATCAATAGTTTTTTCAATTACAAATAATTGCCTGTTTGACTCCTTCCCACTTTTTCTTTTTTATTTATTTTGTCTTCAAAATATTTCTACTGAGAGTGTCTTCTGTCTCAAGTCTAACCCAGTAACACTTGCAACACAGAAGCAGAAAAAACATCCCAGGAAGCCTTACCAGTGATGGTTTCAAAGGCTGTTCACGCTGTGCAGAAAGTAGCCAGAGATTCAGGAGATGGCATAAGCTCATGTTCACTGCACTACAGCATGCGGAGGGTGAAAGCCACGTGCAGTAAAACTGAACATAAATGCTGTCAGGACATCAGGGAGATGCAGCCAGCTCCCCAGATGCTGTCAGGACATCAGGGAGATGTAGCCAGCTCCTCAGCACTAGGCTCCTCACTAGCTTTAATTTGAGTCAGGTAAGGTTTCTTGAGGAGATGTTATTTAGTTTTCTAGGCAAAAAGTTTCAGGCCATCTGAGACAGAGGAAAACTTAGAGGTGGGAAAATAAAAGACAATTTGAATAACATCATGTTTTCATAACTTCTCCTCAGTAGGTATCTATTGGACACAAGGTTTTGCTTATTCATAATTTTTAGTTTGGTAAAATTGGTGTTCTCTTTCCATTTTGTTGATGAAACAGCAACAAGCCCTGAAGTTTCGGGGAGGAACAGTAACCAGGGAAACAAGTATTTCCTTGCAAAACGGTAGTGTTTTGAAGAAACATTCCACAAAGTCAAAGCTGGAAGTAGCTGAAAACCTGAGGGAACCTGTGTGGTGTCCTGTCTTTCCTTGTCTCTTGTGTTTTTGTGAATCTTATCTTCATATATTGAACTTTGGACTATCAGCAGCTCTATCTTTTTTTAGTTTTTAGGTCTGATGATGCAACTTAAAGTAGTTTATTATCAGTGTCATTAAAGTAGTGTGACTTTGTATGTGGGTGTTCTCAAGGCTACGCCTTTCTGCAATCCAAATCTGTAGCTGTATTTGGGGTAATTATATACAAGCCAGCTTTCAAGTGAGTTAGCTAAGCTACTGACAGGAACACAGTGGGTGCTCTGCTTGGACCATGCCAGAGTGTTTAGCCAGGATGCTGTGCAAGCTGGGGCTCTAACTCCATCAGGCTGCACAGCTATCATGGCTAGGCTGGATATGCCAATAGGAGTTGCAACCACATGTTCGGGTTACGGAGTAAATGCATTATGAGTTTGGTTATATATATCATTCTTATGTTATTTGCAGTGTAAATATAGTCAAAACTGTTAGAAGTGCCCGAGACAGTTTGGAACTGGTTTAATATATTCACTATTCACTTCACTGAAGCTCAGAGACAAGCTCATCCATGAATGGTACAGGTTTGCTCTTCTGAAACTCCACAGGATTCCTGTCAGAGATTTTGGGAGCAGGGAACATGACCAACCCCCTTTCCTAGGGGAAGCTTCCTCTTTGTGTGCTTTATTTGTGAAAAAACATGAGCTTCTTGAACCTTGGGCTCACTGGCACTTTGGGTACCTCCTGTCTGCCAGTGAGTTTCCAATGTCTAATGGCATTCATCTCGCATGGTAAAGGCTCAGTTCTCCAAGGGGAAAAAGAAGCAAATTTTTAAGCTTTAGCATCTTGCATTTCCTGACTGTCCCTTTAAGCTTATATTTAGTCCTAATGAAGGATAAATAGTTGGCAGAGGCACATTCCTCTCACTTTCATGGGGAAAGACGTGTGGGAGTGGGCAGCTAAGGAAATCTTAATGAAAATGCACATGATTTGAGAAAATGACATTTCTTTGAGCATTCTTGTTCCTTCTTCACTCCCTGGAAAGTATTTGAAGTGATAACGGGGAGACCACTAAAAGTGGATGGTGAATAGGAGGCAGAAGTTGTTACATGCTAAAAAGAGCATTTCATAATAGAGAACTACTGAGGGCCCTAGACTCTCTTGAATGTGCACATTAATAACACCTTAAGTAAGTGCCAAACTAAAACTGCTGAAAAAGGATGGAAAAAAAATCCATTCATCTCCTATTAAGATAGGGTTAAATCCTGCTCTTCAAAAATAGATCATAGTGTATGTAAACTTTCTTACGAACAAACAGGAGGCGAATCTGCCCATTCAAAACTAGCTATATATTTATCGTAAAGGAACACTAACTTCTTCTAGGGCTTTTATTTTTTTTTTTCCATAAAAATAAAAAATGTAACTAACAGCAGAGGTTGTTGTAGTGCCAGTTCTGCAAAGCATTTAAGAATGTGCTGAAGTGCTTCCCTATGCAACAAAGCCCATAGCACATGCTTTATCTTAAACATGTGCTCAACTCCCATTGAAAGCATCAATGTTTAAACACGTGTCTAAATGCTTTGCTGTACCAGAGCTCCGGGCACCATTCGTTGTCCTTTGAAGCCAACGGGAATCTTTCCAGTCCTTTCAATAGGTATCCCATCAAGCAATAAATTCCAAATGTTAAACAATCAAACCAGAGAATAAAAAGAAATCTGTTAAAGGTAGTCGTTGACTATATTCAAATAACAAATAAATATTAAAAAAGCAGGATGTGGTCACAGCTATTCCAAAAGCAGACACAAAGAGAGACGAGATTCACTCAATAAATTCTTTGTTCAGTTATGCATTTGGTGTGTTCATTCTGCTAAGCTATAAACCTGTATTTACATAATTTTTTGATGTTTCAGTTCACTGTGGCCCTGAATCAGAAAATTACTTAAACAGGTGCTTCACTTTCTACATCTCTTAGTCCAAAAGTCAAAGTGGATCCACATGCACTTGTGGCCTATCAATAAACTGGAGCCTAGAAGATGGCTTTGCTGCATGTCAGATCACATAAACCTTCTTCCAAAAAGAAACTACTATCCAGAGAAGGAGTCAATATATAATAATTTTACAGCCTGTATCTTCTCACAGTCTGACCTTACAAGAAATGTTTTGTACAAAGAAAAAGTGGTAAAAAGCAAACAAAAAGCAAGCAAGTAAACCAGAGCATTGTACTCATTTGGCTATAGTCACTTTGATTTTTTAGACTGAAAACAGTTTAAAACATGGTAACAAAGCTAGTTTGCTCATTTTAGGCTTCTTGGAGATGATAAACCCATGCCATCAAAGGTAACGGACCAGTTAGAGAGTGCCAAACTATTGTTCTGGATGGCAGAAAACACAATACAGAAGAAGATCAGATTGAAACAAATTTTACAAACTGGATGAAACCAAAGCTGAAGGTTTTCAGATTCGATACACACTTCTCAACCACAATATGCTTTTTTATTGTAATATAGAAAGTGCTAATATGGCAGAAAATTTGTATCTTTGTGTTATAGTAATGCCTTTCTTGTCGTATTACTTAACATCTATATCACATTAGAAACCTACACGGTACCTTTATAAAATAAATTGACACGTTACATTAGCCTTCAATATGACAATTTTACATTCTTGACAGAGAAGGCATGACAACGACCCACTTAACTACTGTAAGGCTGAAACAAAGAGAGGCATGCTGATGTCTATTTTGTGAAGCTTCAGTCCTTGGTACTGCATCACCGTTGGCACTTGGGCCGGGTAACCTCAGCACTGTTCTCCTCCCTTCTGCTGATACTCCTCCTTCTTCCATCTTCCTGACAAAGAAGGGACACAAATTGCCCAGGTGGCCTGGCCGTGGTGGCAGGACAACCCTCTTAGTGCGCACTTTGGGATAAATTTGGCAAAACCAACTCATGACATCAGGACCTCTCCAGGCTTCTCCTGACCACTCAATGACTACCTGGTATCCTCAACTTACATAGGATATTGTTTGCACACTATAAGCAAATTCCAGGCAAAATCTGAAGGGCAATGAATCATTCTTTGTGCATCAGAAGCGTTTTCTACCTTCTAAGCCAGTTACAAAGCTAGAGCAAGTGATTCTGGAAATGTTCCCTCCCACGTACCAGGTTCAAGCCCAGAACACTTCCCTTTAATATTTCCAGGCATTTCTCTTTCACATCCTGTAGCTGTAGGATTTACTGAGTGTACCCGGGAAAGGAATCACCTTACAGGAGGGGTAAGGCTTTGGGAACCTCACTGTACCTGTCGTGTTTGTGGTGCTATTGGCATGAGGTTGGCCAAGCTAGTGCACTGCTTCAGTGCTGGACGGTGCTTCAGCTTCTTTTGTTAGTAAAACGGGGATGGAGACATGTAATGCATGGAGAGCTGGTGATGCATGAAGCACTACAAAAATGAGGTGCAAAATAAAGGCCAAGTCATTTTATAATTGTTTTCTGACTAAAACTGAATTAGACTCTCAATGACAGAGCATTGAAGGATACATTCACATAGATTATAATGTGGCATGCTAACATAGTCAGATGTTGGTAAAAGCAAACTGATATTCCTAATCAGTCAACTTTATTAACCTCATATAAGAGAACACAGCAAGTAGATATTGCCTTTCCTTTGTATTTTGTTAGCAACCTGCTATTGCCGTCATAACATATTATGAGTAAAACTGCACTGCAGATAAAACATCTGTTTTGAATAAGCAGGTGTATAGCAATTTCAGAACCAAACCCCAAATCCTAATTAAAGGTTGCTATTCCCATTTAAAAAAAAAGTGTTACTGAAAGTTAACCACAGTATAACAGTAGCATATGGATGCACACACTCCTCTGATTATCAGGAGTCACCTAATAAGCAAGTGCATCCACAGCTTGCACAAGTCCTCCATGGTTTTCCTTTTTCCATTTCTTAATGATGGATTTTAACATGGTAAACAACATCACATTGTAAACAATTAGAAAAAGGGTGTTGGACACCTTTTGTATCTGGAAAACTGATATTTGTAAGCCAAATGCTGACCATTTCATTACTACTAGTGACATTTCCCATTTACACCATGTTAACTCATTCTTGAATTGATGAATCTTTCTGCTGATCCTAGCTTTACTAACAGCTGTTCTAAGATCAATGGAGGATTCTGCTGCTGCTATAAAGCATTTGATTTCTCTTGTCCAAGTTGACAGGTGGAGAGTGCTCTGCTCTGTTTGGACCTCTTACTAATTAAATCTATTTCAGAAGAGTTACTGGCTGTTTTAGAAACATGATTAATAATGCTGTTTCTTAAAAAGTAATTAGGAGAACTAGAGAATTCAGACAAGTCAAACACTTTCCTCTGAGTGTCATTTGGTTCTAGAAGGTAAGGAAATACAAACAAAACCTGAAAAGCATAGATCATAAAGCAGAGGTCTTTTAGTGTTCTTGCAGGAGAGGGAAACTTAAGGAGAGCTGTACTGAAGTGTTCTTCCATCAACCCTCTTGATCAACTTCACTGCAAATCTGTAAGACCTTGGCAATAAAGCAGCTGAACAGAGGGCTGAAGAAATCGCAAAGGTAGTTAAATCTGGGGCTATGATAAACATTAAGTCCAGAAGTTATAAATTATCCTTCCCCTTCTTCTGTAGCACCTTGAAACATTTTGTACAAAGGGCCCAAATCCACAAAAACTGCTATATGCTACTGGAAAAGGGGAAACAGAAAGAAAGGACAGGTGATGGTACATTGACTGCTTGTACTATAGCCAGATAATATTAAGATCTGAACCTATTGCAGATACTTTAAGAGGAAAGCAAAACTAAATAAACACAAAGTAGAGAAGCCAAGCTTTGAATCAATGCCTAGAAAAAGCTACTCCTCAGCCCTTAAAAACGAGGCAATGGAAGACTTACATTGTGTAATTAAATGGAAGTGTGATACAAGTACCTCATGCATCCTGAAAGCACTTCTGTCCTCTTGTACAGTTCATCAAGCTTCACCTTCAAACTCAGTGGTTTCCCCCCCGCCCCCATTTGGAGTATTAGTTTAAAACTTTCATGGTTAATGCTTATTCTTGTTTGCAGATTAAATCTACTAATGACCACCTTATACTCCTTAACAAGTCTTGTATGTTTAAATGAATACAAGAAACCAAATCAAGTTCTTTTAATCTTCTGTTATAAACTTCCAACTCTCAGCTGTTCTAGCAGCCCATGGGAAAAACACCCTTAAAAGAGTAGGGTATTTATGAGTAGGATTTAAAGGCACAGTGCCCCACTGATAAGTGCATTTTAGCAAATTCCAGTAGATATGATATTGAGATTATCTCTTAAGAGCTCTTACATCTGTCTTGCTTGGAGTAAATTCTCCTTTACATGTATGCGACGTGAAGACATACCATTGTAATCCTTGCTTAATACAACACGTGAGAGGTGTGATTCTTGTGCTCAGAGCTGTACAAATGCAGAAGCCAAATCTAGTCTTTCTTTAAACTTCTCACAAACCATCATTATTTCTTTAAAAGTTAAGAATCACTTTTTTACATGAATGAACTGAAAACATGTATATTCAATGTACTGGGAATTATAGCTTGAAATGTCAGGACTGATGGAATAAGGGAAAAGGATAAATGTCCCTGGTAACTACTTTACCATGTGCAAGTGAACAAAGTAGAATGGAAATTACTTATCCAAAACCATGTAGGGGGTGCCAGATTTTATGGCAAGACATAAGACTCATGGCTTTTATAATGTTATTCTATTGTTATTGTGCTGGATCACAAGCAAATGAAGGGCATGGAATATTTTGTTGGTGCTTTACTTATAGGTGTTTCAGTCCAAAATACAATGCACTTTTTTTTTAAAAAAAATTGTTAATTGACTGGCCTTAGGAAAACTACTCTTCAAGACCAAAAAGTGGTTGCAATACTCAGTGTTAGCAAAGAGTGAGCTGGGCTACAAGCTATGTGGATTTTTCAGAAAACATAATGATAGGCTTAATGGCTTGCTGCTTTTTGAGCCTTTGGGGAGCACCTGGCTTATATTTGCAAGCTTTTCTTCATGTTCAGGAGGGTGAGAAACCTACAGTCCAGAGACAAAAGCTGAGATTTGTCTGCTTCTAGCATGGCTCCTTTCTGGAGCTCACCTTGGGGCAGGTGCCTGGATGCCCAGGGTGCTCCGCAGGCATCCGTGCAGGAGGCAGAGCCGGCAGCTCCCGAGTCCAGCTCTGGAGGAGTTGGGCTGAGCATTGCACCGTTCAGGCTGCAACTTGTATATAACGAAACGAGCCCACAGCCCCCTTGGAAGATGAGGTGCATGTCGGGCATTTGCCAATGCCTCGGCTGGGGGCTGAGTCAGCACTTTCCCCTTCCAGCGTCTGGGAACCTGCCTCGCAGGAAAAGCCTGATGCCTACACTGTCTCCCTGCTTATTCAGAGGAGGGCTGCTCCTGCTCCTGTGCTAGCATCCCCAGTCTAGCGGCCCTTTCATTAAAGAAGAGCTTATTGAAATGGTGTTCAAGTCCTTCAAAATGCCTCGGGTAACCTACTTGGCATAGGTAGGACATACTGCAAGTGAGCTGGCTCTCATTCATGAAATTGCATCGGTGCAGTGCTTTAAAAACTAATACCAATTATTCAACAGACGTTTTAAAAAATTTTCCTTAAAATTCCTTGAATACTGTGAATTCAAAACACTTGATTGAAATTTCAGTGTTAATGAATTCAGGTTCTCCTAACAGAAATCTGAAAGAATAAGTGGGAATACAGGCCACTGTATATGCCAACCTAGCTAGACACATTCATTTTCCTTTTCCTACAAAGAAGCTGCCCTGTCAGTAGCAAGAATGTATACATATATATTCATAAAATAAATATATATGCTTATAATATATACACTCTTCTAGGTGAAAATGGTCTCATTAGAGGAATTTGCAAACTTTTGTGAGTCCTTGGGAATTAAATATGGAGAAGGCTTTGTCAGCCCATGAACTCCTGAAAGTTTACCATTCATTTTTTGGTACAAAGCAATCAATACTGCAAAGGCAGGGGGATGCAGAGGTGAGTTCATCTGTTGACAGCCACCAAAGAGAAATTAGCTAAATTTTTTCAGGGTGAATTTCCAGTCATACTGAATTTTGTCCTACAGTCTATTTGTATTTCTATCATAATCTAGCACCGCTAAAAATCTCAGCTACGCTGAAGACTGCTATTGTTATAATACACAAACAGTATGGGTTATTTTAATGGACATATTGCCTTAAACTGAGTTTTCACCATCTGTTCTGCCCCTAATTTTGAATGCAAAAGAACATATTTCACAATTACATCTGTAAGTAATGATATAAGTAATTTAAATGCATGTATATGTTCACACAATGCAGCAGACAGCTGGGATATTTTTTTCTTTCGGGCACAAATCAAGGGAAGAAATCTAGTAACTCCTCAAAAAATGTACCAATTCCTCAAATAGCACTTCCCCCCTTCCCTTCTTGTTCCCCCGTCTAGTGAAGCCATTTCATCACGAGCACAGTCTTTCCAACAAGCTAATTTTGCTGTACCTGGGAGTTCAAAGCTCGCTCAGTAAACTAACGTGCAAACTCATTTTTACGATGCTTCCCCTGTCTGCATCCAAATCCCCTCTGGCCTGAATGACAGTTTGGCAGATGCAAGGCATTAGATCAATCAGTTTCAATAGATGTTCAGGAGGAGACAGGTCAGGCTGTGTGGGCCAGCCTGTCTGTGCTTCTAGCTCTGCTTTCACGCCTTCCCTTTTGCACAGGCTTTTGCAAAAGTACCCTTCTGCAAGTGAATCTTGGACCGACTGGGACGCAAGCTGCCTGGCCAGAGACTGGGGCTCACTACAGCAGAAGCGGAGCACAAACTTATGTGAATATGGTACCTACAGCTATGTGGAAGGCTGCTATGAGACAATATAGCAGGGAGACCATTTTGGCTCCTATTTGCAAAATGCCCATTTTCAGAGAAAGACCTTCGGCTGGCGTGTCATTCTTCTGCAGGTGCTTGCAGGGTCATGCGATGTGAATGTCATCGCTCAAGTCATGCCATTCACTACTGCTAAATATTGACCAAATTCCTTGAGACTTTGCAAAGAGATCTATTAAATGAGAACTTGAGAAGTATAGAAAAAACCTACTTCTTGAAGGTGCTATTTAGATAAAAGCCAATTTTACAGATTTTGTTCAAAGGAAATCACAAAACCTGCAAAAGTTGAATGGGTTTTGCAGTGTACTGGTGTCCTTCGTGTGTGTCATATGCATTGAGTATACCCGTATGTACCTGCTGACACTTGCTTGTCACCTCCGCTAGCAAACTGAACTGAGATAGCAAAGAACTCCCACTAGCAGAAAGAAGAAGAGGAGGTTATTGTAAATTCCTAGAACAAAATTTTAGCAGGGAGTTTATTCCTATTGTTTAGTGCAAATTGCTAATAGGGATTAGAGAGGCTTTTATTTTCTGTATTATCACTGCCTTTTTATACTGCTGCACATTTACTACTGCTAGCTTTTTGCAATCTATGAAATAGATAACAGCAGTGGATTTGCATGGGCCTTATATTGTAGTTTGATAGTATTCTCTATAATTGTGCTCTTCGGACCATACTGCATTTCTTACTTTTTAACCGATAACATCTTTTTTATTGTAAAGAGGTGATAGCCAGAAACAATGAAATGCTGATTTATGACAGCTGTCCCTAAAAGCTTACAGAGTTGAGAATGATGGAGGAAAATTATCAGTGAATATTTAGGTAAGGTGAGTGGAGTCATGCATTAGGAAAATTGGAACTCTGTTGGAGATATTAGACATTCAGATTTTCTTAGAGTGTCTTTTGAAATTTATTTCATTTTAGCAACTGGCTCTTTTCTCCATGGGGGTTGGGTGATTATGTATGTAACCATGTATAAGATGTAGTCGGACAATAATTTACTGGTTATTCATATGCCAAGGAAGGAAGAAAGAGATGGTGGGGCTGGCCTCTGCTATGGGTCATGTTTGGTGCTGCAGTCCAGTCAGTCCAAAGGCAATGGAAAGAAGGTACCCACGCCGTGCTCTTTGTCCCCTCCATCAGTTTCATAGGATTGAAATATGCCTCTACATTAATATGTGGCTGCAGGGTAGGGGCATGTACTATTAAGAGAGAAAGGGAAGTTCCCCTGAACTAAAGTGAGGGCCATAGGTTGCTATAGAAAGTGATTTTTTAAAATGATTGAAGAGAACTTGCATGGCAAGAAGCTCCAGATTGTAAGTGGATCAGTCTCAGTGTAAAGAAGTTCCTTAAACTAGTGCTAAAAAGGGAAAAGAATAAACTGGTTTTTTTAAGACCTGAAAACAGGATCTTAAACACCTGAAACCCATACAGTTATTAATGCTGGAATGAAAAACCTAACTGAATTCATGAGTGCCAAGGGGTTGCCTCCTACTTGTAACACTAGATGGTATTTCTATGCAGGGCACTTATGTTAACGAACAAAATCCATGGCTCTTAGTTTCTAAACAATTAAGACAGTCTGTTTCAAAGAGCTGATGAATTAGTTTTCCTGGGGGAGGAGAGCAGCTGTACTCCTCACAGAACACCTTTCTGGCTTACTTCTTGTAACTTTTCAGATGGGTGTATATGAATGGACTTTCAAAGCAAATCTTTTCAGAAGCAAGTGGTAAAATGAGGGCATCCTTTGGGAAGGCGAGGGAGTGAAAAAATAGAAGCTAAATGAATGAATAAGAAAATAAAATAGAAAAATAAGATAGAAAAAAAAAGGAAAGGAAAAATAAATACAGTAGAAAACTGCCAAATAAAGAGGGTGTGGTACATAAGATTCTCTGCCATACACAACTTTACTGCTGGCTTGGGATGCAGAATCAAGGCCATAAGAATCAAATGCAATTGCATTAGCTTGCTAATTAAGCAGCCACTGCAAGCACCTAACATGGACAAGAGCAAAATTAAGCAAGATAATGGGAGGAAAACAACGGGGAGACTCCAAACTCAGCTCATTAAACAAACCATGTCCTAAGCCCACTCCCTAAAACGGACCATATAAAAAAAATCAGGATTCAAAGATTTCCAGTGTTCTGTCATGAAAATACAACTTTGATCTGAAATTGTGGTTCAGACCCTTGTTCAGTGAAATGTTCATTCCCTAGCTTTATCAGAAACTTTGAAGTCTTTTAATATTCTTAAACACATAACCTCTAAACAGAGAGATATGTTGGAGGAGGAGGAGGAGGAGTTTTTGTTTAAAAAATAGGGAACTGGGAATATAAAAGAATAAAACCCAGATTTTTTTTTTAGTATTAATTATCTATAAATGAAACCTCTGTGGCAGATGTGCCAGCCAACTCTCTCATCATCAGTTTCAAGACTTCAATCAGTGGATGACTCACAGTTAGTGAAAGAAAAATTGTTCCAGCTACACAAGGAGAGCATAAATATTATGTTTCACTTGGTATCATAATTAATTGCATGCTTCAGATATTTCTTTCATGTCTGCTTTCACAATAGGTAATATAATTTACCGTTAATAGGATTAAAATGTCTTTAAAAAAGTAAATACTTCATTGGTTTAAGAATGTTTTCTGTTTGTTTTGTGCAGATACATATTTGGCTACAGGCACAGTATTTATACCTCAGTGTAGAAAATAATGAAAAAATTTAAGATAATATGTATAGTCAGAAGCAAATGCATTTTTCTCTCTTGCTTGGCATAATAATAAAAACTTCCTTTCTCTGAATTCCTGAAAATGAATCCTGAAGTCCCAAATTATGTACATTTCTTAAGTGTTTCATGCTAAGGAAAAAATTCCAAAATATTGCAATGTCAAGACAAAAATGTTTGCACTGGGGACTTAGCATTAACGTCAAAACTCCCAAATTCAGAAGTGCCCTTTTGGTATAGCCTTCTGAATTGAGAGTCAGAAAGGAAAAATACCACCAACTCTTCAAGGAAAAGGAATTCTGTCATATGGAATATCAGCTACTTCCCCTTCTAACATCTAAATATACACCCATCTAGAAAACTGAACTGGGAAAATGCAGGCAAGTAAACAAAGAAAAGACAAGGAAGGGTGAAAACAGTATTAAAATTATAATTAGCAGCATAAGCTTTAGATTTCAAAACTCAGCTAATAAGCATATGAATGTCCATCACTGAATTCTTGTTGAGTTCCTGTTCAAGAATATTTTTTCTAGTATACTTATGATTTTTTTTGGTTTGATTTATCCTCTCATTTTGCCAGACTTTTTACTAGTTTTTATGTTGGTTGTTTCAAGGGGAATTTCTCTGACTGATACCAGGGTAAGCCAGAAGGAAAAATATATCTCAAATACCAGTATCCTATATAATGTATAGTTGTCTTTATAGGTAAAGGGAGTTTTTATTACATAGGTGGCATCATTACATCTGTTGGTTGGTTAGTATAGATATCTGCTTGGAAGAGATTTGGTCTCCCTGTTCACTGCAGCAAACAGAATTTGGCATAAACATTTGGATGTACTCACTTAACTGCTGATCCATCTATTGAAGTTTCATTAGGGAGCCATGTGCATTTGCAAAGGATGAATGGTTTCATTAGCACTGAGACTAATAAACTTATAAAAGTTAATAATGTGAATATGTTTGATTTGGAATTATGCACATAGACATTAAGAATCACAAAAAGGCAAGCTTAATAATGCCCAGTTTTTTCTAGACTTACACAGCTGGGGTATTTTTCACTTTTCTAAGACCTTTTAACAAAAAACACACATTGATTTCTTTCACATGTGGTCCTATGATATTATCAACAGGTTCTAGTATTACACTAGGACTTTGATCTAAAAGCACAAATTTTACCCCCTCTAAATATTATTTCCCACATGGTTTGATGTAGGTTTTTGGATTCGTAATTATGGCAATTTTTGTCATTAATAGATCAAGGTAAGTACATCAAAATTGTGTTACAGTCGAAGCACATCCATTTTGAAGTGTCTGTAAAGGCATGGAGGTCACAGGTAGTCTTTACATAGTCCTTTCCTTGAAGACTCCCAGAAAACTTTCTACGATAAGGTAACCTCTGTGTTCAAAACCCACAACTTAGCACAACATGGCTCTTGCATCAGTCCCTGGACAAGTTTGGTTGTTAGCGTCTAAGTCACGTAGCACACTTTGATGCCATTTTTCTTCATCATCATCAGAAAAATAAAATGTGTTTAGTTTTCCTTTCTCCCCAGCTTGCTTCTCTGATGCTAGTGTTACCTGATCGCCTCACCCCACTCCACTGTCTGCATTCTGATTTCCATCTCTGAATATTCATGATGAGGTCTGAGTAATCAGCTCTCGCCCTAGGAGACTGCCTGACTCGGCAGCTGATCCCTAATGGTTATCTCCCAAACTTCTAGACATACACCCTTCTGTTTCTTTCAAATGTGGAAAATTAATTCACAGTTATGGAAGTTACTCGATTACAGGGCAGAAGTAATGAAATATGGTGCAGAAAGCTTTACGTTAGGGCTGCAGCTGGCGGCGGTACAATGCTTTCAGTACAGGATGATGCTAAGACGGCTACAGGGTTTCTAGGACCTCAGTTCACTGCTGAATTTAGTTCATGGGTCCCTGAACCAGCCCTCAATGTAATTTTAAGAGCCTAAATCTTTTATCCATCTCCAAAAAGTTTCAGCAGAGACAGACATGACGAGAAGGATGCTTCCCAGCGTGGCCAGCATGTTTTACCCCAGATCTACAATGGTATGAGTGATTAAGTCAGTCTCTCTGCCTATACACCTTCTCTCTCCTTGGAGAGACAATCAGTAATTGCACTGCTTCTGATAGGGATACCTGTCCCCTCTCTTTGGGACCTGGAGTGAGACCACATCAAGTTGTACCACAGAGGGCACTGAGTAGTTTGGGGAGGAAAAACGACAGGCACCTGCATCTGGTGGGCTCTGAATTGAAGACATACAGTTAAAGACCCTTTGTATTGCCAATAACTTGAGTCACCATCTATTTCCTTTCATCACTTTCTTTCTATTAGAGAGAGAACTCATCTATGACAGATCTATCAGTGGCTCCATTCTTAGACTTAACTAATAGCAGGGCTGCAGCTGCAGGAATTATAAATACATCTGGTTTTGTGCTGCCTGGTACAACACTGTATCTATTATGATGATCTGACATACATCTTAACATCTCCTTCAGGTGCTGGCACATCATTTACAATAATCTCGGGTAACTGATGTTGTGACACCTCTCCTGCATGTGTGCTAGGTTCCTGTTAAATGACCATAAAGTGAGCTACTAAGGGGAAACATCATCGGAAAAGAGCAAGACCAAATTCAGACCTTCTGTAAGTGGGTGCAACTCCAAAGACATGACATATTGCAGCTTGCAGGACAAGATGGGGATTTGACCTGCAGTGGTATGTGTTCTCTCATATAATTTTTCCCAGCTAGAGGAAAACCAATACTCCCACCCTGCTGTAATTAATAGAAAGTATGCTGGGTTGAATGGCTGTCGCCTAAATTATCCTCCCAGCTCTGCATTAGTTGCCACCAAGAAGCAGTAGTGATGTAGGGCATTGTGCGAAACAAGAAAGACAGTGAGAAATTTTGGGGTCCGTTCAGAAATGAAGCCAAAAAATTACTGAACTAAAGTTTCTCTTTGGACTGAACAGAATGTGAAATGTTTCCCTGAAATTAAAAACAGGAAAAAATGTCATTGTATTCACTCACTGGCTTGACCCACAGCTAAAGGCTTTATTTCAGATATGAAAAGCCTAATCTAGCCTAAACTGGAAAAGGAATTAGGGTGGTTTCCTTTTTTCAAAAGGTCTTGAAAGTTGAGAGATATATGAAAAGTCTGAGGACCAGCAGATCCAAGATAAATTCCCTCCTCTGCCTGAGAGCAATCCCCCAGCTCCAACCTCCACTTGGGTATGTGTGCTCCCACACTGTCCCCTTGACACTGTTCCACTTCATACGAATAAATAGACCAGTGAGTCTAATTTTAAACATAAACAATTTTTTGGCATGCGAGCTCTTTCTTCAAGACCCGAAGAAGGGCTTGTGTGTCTGAAAGCAGACCTCTGGGATTTTTTCCATCCTGACACCTGTGGGATATCCTCCGTTTTGGCAGCTGAGGGAGGAGGAAGATCCCTGCGTCTCCCACAGCAGGAGAGTGCTCCGGCTGGTGGGGCTCCTGGGCGAAGGACGCTGGAGCAGCCCTGGCTCTGAATTCACTGCTGCTTGTGCTGCAGCTGTAAATCAACCCTCTTCTTCTCCTTCCGAGAAAGGAAGAAAAGACCTCCAGATCTAAGGACTCGTGCAGTTCAAGTTAAACTTGCCACATTGCATAGGGATAGGTGAAGAACTACTTTTTCAGAATTTGCAAAAAAGAAATTAATAATAGTAGTATACAACCCCCAGGGCTAACTAAAACCTCTGTAGGCTACCTCGCAGTGAAATTCATGTTCACAGGAGCTGGTGAAGCTACTTCAGTATGAATGATACATACTAATGGGCATGGTTAGAAACTCAAGACAGCTTCTGAATGCTCCCCCCTGCCCCTGACTCCCTTTAGAAACAGTACCTGTGATTTTTGGTGGGAAAAAGGCAGCAGCGCAGAGCAGCATGTGGTGCTGGAGACAAGGCGGGGTAGTGGAGGTGAAGGCAGGGGCCAAGGAAAGACATTACCTGCCCAGCTGCATATGGGTGGCATGGGTCCTGGCAAGGGATACACAACAATGTTCGGAGCATGGCTTGGTAGGGGCAGCTTCTAACTGTGGATCTGGAAATCGGTTGTGTTTTTAGTAACTAGTATGTCAAATCAGCCTCTGGAAAGCCCTGTTTGAAAATTTTCAGAAATTCTTTGAGTTGATGAACCTGAGATTTTTCAGGGCTCATGACTCAGTGGAATTAAAGCAGATTTTCCCAGCGTCTGGTTACAAAAGCCCCATCCCTGACTAAAGGCAGCTTCTCTGTCAAATTGCAAATCCCTTGCCCAAGGTCAAACTGCTAGTTCTCCATAAAACTGTTGTAAATTTATTTCTAATTTGGTAAACTGTATTTTTCCTTTACCTTGTTCTCAGAAACAGGTGAAACAAATCAGATGACGTGTTAGAAAGACAACTGCCCAAAAGTCTCCCAACAAAATTCTCTCCTAGAAAGGCAGCTCATTTCAGCACAGTTAAAACCAGGGCAAAATTTTAAGCAATAAAGCTGGAGTTTTATAATGAGAAGGACTGTGCAAGTTTTGCTGTAGGCAACTCTTTCAGATCTATCAATAGTACAGTTAAACACAAATTGACGGATGAAACTTTCAGGATGGTCTTATTAACAAGCCAATTAGACAAAGTGAAATCATACTGAAAAAGCTTTCCTTTAGATGTTTTTCAAATCACCTGTATTTTTATTTACCATCCTCCAAATTCAGCATGTTGCCACTTACGTATACCTCAGAAAGTCTCAGACAGATTTATACCACATTGCATGTGAACTGTGAGGAAAGGTGCTATCAGGGGTTACGGGCAAAATCCTGCCCACACATGTGTGCATGACTCGTGTTGGGTTTAGTTGAGTTTCACATGCATAAATGAGAACGGGATCTGGTCCTTAATCTGATGACATTTTTTCTGTACAGCACAGCAGGTTAATAATAAAATGGCATCTCTTCATTTCTGTATGTAATTTTTTTTTGAAAGAAATAACTGCTATGTCTTTGGATCAGGTGTTAATTATTCCCAGTAAGGTTTGGTGGGTAACTAGTGATGCAGATATCAAACCACCCACTCTCTTTGTAGATGAAGGGAAAGTATCAGGAGGATTTCTGCTGAAGTATTCATCACATCTCAAGTCTCAAATTGTCCAAACCATTCAATTATAACACTTCACTCAATGCATGTCAGCATGTCTGGCACTGTGTTTCAGGAATGAGTTGAGCTGGATTTCTCAAAGAGGCAGACGTTGGCTTGTCCCCTTGAGGGACAACAGAAATAGAGTCTATTGGCTCAAAGTTGAGACTGGTTCCTGGATCAGTGCATGGGAACTGTGGGAACTATTACAGCTTTCTAACTTCTTAGCCTCCAGACTCAGTTCGCACATACATATGTAAAAGGCTGAGATTTCCTGTGGTAACAGCACAAGCATACTATTTGCCACCGAATAAATAGGTAAAACACTGAACTGGTGATGACATGACAAACAGGTCTAGGGACGTGGGTCCTATCAGTACAGATCTAACCCTATCCTCACCATCATCTCTCTATGACGGTAAATGGAAGCAATGCCCAAAAGAGGAGAGGAAATCCTTTGAGTCCTTCGAGGGCTATATGAGATTTTGTTGTTAACTGCAGAGATACAATACATCACTGTCAGGAAGCAGTAACCCTGGATTATGGTCACTGATGATAAAAAAGGCTTTCAGAGGGAGACGATGGACACCATGCCTATTATGTGGTAGAAGGAAAAAAAGGGTGGCCGGAGAACTTTTAAGCGAATGGGGACATCACGTGAGCAGATATCTCCTTAAGCTCTTTGCGTTTGCTTTCTGTGCTGGCATGGGCTGTACATGTTCCCAGAGCAACGAAAAGGCTGCTCACAGGGTTTTTAGTGTTAATGTGCAATTTGATGTATCAATATAGTTCTGCTTGCACAGGCTATAATGAGCTCAAGATCATAAAGCTCTTATCAGCAACCCTGTTTAACTTTAAATGTAGCTCAGATGATTCAAGCTCCTCTTTACTCTCGCTTCAGTCTGTTTTGACCTGAAGCTGTAGAATGACATTGGTGAAAATTAGCAAGGTCAGTAAATATCACTCAGGAGAATATTTCTAAACCCCTCAGCAGAATTCGGCTGATATCAGAGTCTGTCTTTGTGAGCTCCATCCACAGTACAGTCATGTTTCTGTGTCATCTTCCTTACTTATAGTAGGAATCCTAACTGTGGAAGTATTTTGGCTATTAGAAATAAAAGGCAAAAAATTGTTTTCAGAAAGCCTTGTGTCTGTAGGCAAGTAAGTTAGTGTGCAGGAAGGTAATGCCAACATAAGGCTTTTTCCTCTGCACCCACTTGCTAACGTAGCCCATAAAAAGGAAGGTTGGGCTTTTCAAGAAAGTGCTAGTCATGCGCAGAAACACTAGGATGAACCTGCATGACTTCTGAAACAACAAAGCACACTTGCATCTGGTCTCTTGTGTGAGCAGAGGAGTTCAGATCTGCCTGCCCGTGCCTGCAGAGATGAGTCCTGAGTGATTTAGGAGCACATATCTCATGAAGGCAAATTCCCACCCAATCAGCTCGACTACGTTAATACCTATTCACAGGCTGCATAGAACCGGTTGCCAGCCTGACCTAGTTGTCAGGCTACATGCAAAATGGTGCCTAATGCTAAGGCTGTGTTTGTTACCACACATTTGTGCTACTGGGGGATTCAGTATACCTGGTTCACAAGCATGACCAGCTAAAATGGTATGTTTTTAATTAGGAAGAAAAATAACAAGACAACAGACATCTGAGGGCAGTTTTGTTGAGAGCTAAATTGATGATGAAAAGCTTTCACTTTTTGAAACCGTTCAATAGCCAGGTGTTTTCTAGTGTGGTTCTTTAGTGCATTTCACTGCGGCGTGTCAGTATTACTTAGCACTATCACATTTACATCAAGTCAAATGCCGTAATGCAGAGAGTATCACCATAAGGAATGAAATGTGTCAGCCCGCATACAGGGATTCTTGGGAAATATTTGCCTTTCAAAAATCCTGCGGCTTTTACACAAATTCTTCTCACATGTTTGCTACCCTAAAATTCACAGGTAATTACAATGGGATGAATAATCCACATTAATCAGGTAAGCAGGTATTTGAGATCCAGCACATCTCCTATCAGACAATGCACATGAAAATACAGTAATTGAAGCTGCTGAGAGAATTCCCCACTGACAATGTCTATGTAAATCCACTGTAAAGAATAATTCTACGATTATGTAAAATTTGAACAAGTCCTTTTATCTTTAAAAGAATGCTGTACCCTATTTCGCTTAGCACACCAATCTGGAGGCCCACAGAGTAAGAAGCGAATTGTCACAGGGTCCAATCCTACAGGATTCACACAGAGCCAAAGCCATTGCTGGTGTAACGCCAGTGACTACTTTTTAGTCCGGCTGTCATCTTCCTGGAGAAAACTCCTTTGAATTAATGTAGCACATCTGTACTGGGTTTCACAGTCCCTAAAGCTCTCTGTCTCCCTCTACCCCTCTCCCACCCCATGTCTCAGTATTTCTTACTGTAGTCTTTCTTTCACTCTATATCTTTATTGTAACAACTTTCTGTCTATATTTCAGGTATTTTTATAAGGCCAGATTCTCACATTTACTCAACCTGACTCAGCTGTCATACGTGCTTAGATGACACGGAAGGGTCAGTATGTTGCAACCCTATTCTGGTAGGCACCTTGGCCCTAACAGAGTCCCCCATGGCATGTGAAATTGCGAGCAAGGAGTTGATAAACACCTTGAAATAGGAACACAAACCCAGCAGGTGAGTCAGGAGCTTTCTAAGCTCCTAACAGGAAAAATGCCACAGGAGAGGGCACGTAAAGGGACATTTGTCCTGATTAGGATACTGAGTCTGAAACTCATAGCTGACCTTTTCTGAAGTTTGGGGCCCTCCTTAGCTAGAAGGGGAGGTCACCATCCTGAGTCCTCAGCCTGCTTGTGCAGGAGGGGAGATGTGAAAGGGGTTTCCCTCATTGCCTGAAGGTATGTGCACCTCTACTTTTCATCTCTCAGGTGAACACTGCTGTTTCCTCATGCTGTGCTTTTGGAGGTTGTGTTGATCATCTGGTGGGCCACAGAGAGGCAGATAGTTATTTGGTTCTCTGGACTTCACAGTATGAGCTTCCCTGGCAGTGAAAACTGGATTTTCTCCCTGTTTGAGTGAACATTCGTATAATGCTTTAGACAAATTCGTCTTCTTCCCTCTTGCTCTGTGTGCCGTAACCACAGGCTTGGGAGTCACACACTCTTATTCTGGCTTGGGACAAAGGACATTACCCATGCTTCGTGCTACACATTGGAGGACCTTCCAGGCTTACGCAGTGGTCAAACAGGAATTGTGAGGTTGTAAATGTTGAATATAAGAGATGCAGTAGCACTTAAGAAGTTTTTTTGTTGCTAAAGCCTTTCCCCAGTCTGCCATGTCCCAGATGCAGTGTACCACACAGGAGTGAGGGTGGCAGGATCTGACCTAAACTGGAGTGATGTGTCAATGTGAAGCCAGTCCAAAAAATTTCTTTCCCTCCTTGGCAGCCAGCGTGCTGAAGCTAAGTTCAGACGAGTTTTTATTGTTAAGATCATTCAACTCTTTTGCCACTTTCTATGTTCTGCAAGTCCTGGCAAAGGAGGCAGGGAAGAAGCAGGGCCACACTTCTCTCTCAGCATGAGTTTTCCAAAAGAGCTGTCTATAGCAAGAGGAGCACACTGCCTCGTCTTTGAGACTGGGACAACAGCTGATCCCTCAGGAGACTATGCCAAATAAATTAAATATAAAGCTAATAAAACAAATCACAACTTAGTTAAAAGGCACATGAACAATTCCCGGAGAGACTCTTACTCATCACCCCAAACTTGCCATTTTAATATATGACCTTGCTATAACAGTACATATCCGTTAGTGAGTGTCACATGAACTTGCACTGGTGATCATCCAATATACCCTGGATATACTGTGTGTGCTATCGCATGAAGTCTTAACTGGGCTGGAGCCTAAAACCAGCGCACTCCATTTCTTGAAATAAATTAGAAAATATTCTAGCAACATTCTGCTAATGACTATTTAAAAGCATAAGTGAGGAAGGGCAAAAAAATGATCTCTCCTTTTCACACGTTTTTAACTTAACCATCTTGGCTACAAGTTATGATAAAAAATGGTAATGAGAGGGAGAAACTGTGGTGCTGTGGCAGTAGCTGAAGCTTCTTTGGTAAATAGGGGGAACTGTTCTGGATGTACATTGATAGGCATTAAGACAGGTACTTCATTAGATAACAGGTTTGTGAAGAAGAGAAAAAACCCAAGAGAAAACAATGGGGTAGACATATTACTCTCAGAATAATACCTGGTGTTAGCGTAAAGTGTTAAAAGACATGAGACAAAGTGGCAGAATCTGGCCAGAGACAGGGAACCTGAAATCAGTGGGTTTATTCAGGTATGCAAGGGCATGTTCATGCACAGTCAGGGCCCAAATTGTCACACTGATAATCTGTACGCTGCAGCTCATTGCTAGCTGGAGTAGGAAAACAAAAAAAGCCCTGAAAAAAGCTGAGGTTTGTAACAGAACTATCTCACCTACCTTTCACCAGAGACTGGCTGCTGGGATGTCGTTCTGTAATAGCAGCAGCATTGGCGACTTCTCCAGCTTCCCGTCTTTGGATTAAGTATACATAATGACATATCACTGCAGCAAGGCTTGAATGATACGAGGAATGTGATAACCCACTGCCCAAAGCCTATTCTATCCAGGCAATGCAGACTGTGCTGCATGCTTGCTGCAATGCCATCCATGTGCTCTCAGAAACAATAATCAAGTCCGTTACAGCCAGAAAAGCCCGCCAAGGCCAGCAGTGACAAAACCACAGCAACACAAAATAGATTTAGCATATTTTTATCCTATTTTTGAAAAAAGTCCTTTTTTCCCTTTTTTTTTTTTCTTTCCTCATTCCCGACTCATCTGCAGCCTGTGCCTTTTCATCTTCCAGCCGGCTACAGAGATCCTCTGGGAAAGGGAATACTTCCACACACACAGCACCTGCTTCCCTCTCCCCTGCAACAAATAAATACCCTGAAGCCCTCCAATTTACTACAGAACCATCGAGCACCATTTAAACTTTAACCCGGTAATGTATTTTTAAAGGGGTCCTTAGGTAAAGTTTGTGCGTGTGTGTGTGCATGCATGTTTGTGTGCATGCAAGTATTTCTGCCTGCTGCCCCAGACAAAGTCATCTCCATGTCATTTGGTTAGCAGCTTCCCCGAAATGACTGTAATGCCCCTGAAGTGTTCAGGCATCATAAAATCCTCATATCACAGATGGACCAATTTCTGAGGCAAGAGGAGATCTTCGCGTGTGCGAAACTCTTTCTGGGCCTAATTCAGATGGGCAGTCAAAACGAGTAGGCTTATCGATAATATGGATTGTTAACAAATTGTTTAGCCTTTATAATGACAGCCAGGTACCCCGCTGTATTGCTTCTTCTAATCGGATGTTGCTGAGTGAAAGCGTTCCTAGTTTTGCGCCATATTTTCTAACCTACTTTTCGACGCTTATTTCCACTTACCATTCTCCTGCCCTGTCACTGAATTCTTCCACAGTCCTTTTGCGGGGACTCATCCATGAGGATACTTACTTGCATCTTTACTGCTTTTAAATTTCAGCTTTCCCTTTTACTCTGCTCTATTTCCATATGTCATTTTCCTTTTCTGCCTGTCTGGGAGTTGCTGTACCTAACTCTGTAAAGCATTATCTCTCCATCTCTCTAAAGTGTTTTGTGGTACTTTGTGTGAAGGATGGCATATAAAAATAAATTGTATTGCACTGTATTTTTGGACTGGCATCTAATCTTTACCGAGCTCATTCAGCCTATTTCTGAAAAACATTGGATCTTAAAGACTCTTCTGATCCAATGAATCTTGATGACTCTTCTGATCCTAGAAAAAGACTCCCTAATTTTCAAGTCATCTCCTGACACTAACACAGAGATAGGAGTCAGGAGAGTAGCTTGAAAAATAGGGTTTGGCAGAAAAATATTCCTGGAACTCTTCCTTGTCTATCGTGTGTCTTAACCTCACCTCTGCCCTCCACCCCACATTTTACTTGCAAATGTCCACCATTATGACTGCTGGGGTGGGGGGGAGCGGGAAGCAGGCTGATGGTGTACTGCACTCGTAGCGAAACAATCCAACAGCTTGCTTATGCATCTATTTGGCTTAGGATGGAAAATTAGAACAGCTTTAATCTGCTAGCAGCATCAAGCAGGGAAGCACTCCCTGGAGTGAAAGCGTTAGGAGTATCACAGCAGGGGCTGATGAGAGACAGCCTGCCACGGTGTCACAGCAAGGCAGTTGCACTCGATGCACAAAAAGCTGGGGTGCTAAGGAGGACCCAGGTGACCTGATTGGGAATTGTAGGGGGAGAAAGAATAAGCCTTTGTATTGGGCTCTTCTGCAATAGGAAAATGCTTTCAAAGACATGCTCCCATATTAGTGTCTTTGCTTGCCCTTCCTCACCTTTTACACCCTGCCACGTCAAAAATTTGGTCTCTACCCTATCAACCGCAACGTGCGTGTCCCCTCCTACTCCAACGTGGGGACCCATCTGATTCAGAGGGCTTCTGCATAGGTACAGCCATGACTATATGGGAAGTAGTCAGGATTTGTCCTCAGACTGGAAAATTTAGTGAGCAGCAGCCATACCTTTGCATTTGTTATGCAAAGCACAGATATGTTTGCTTTCTTTCTACTAAATAACTCTATTTGTAATAACAAAAGGGCAAGCCCTGCGCTACTAAGGAAAAATGTACGATGTAGAGATCTTCCTTGCTTGCACTGAGACTCACTGAACTTTGCAGGACTGTTCAAATGCTTGGGCATTTGGGGGGAATATTTAGCTTGTGGCTTTCTGTAAAAGCAGCTGATTTGAGGAATATGACATCCTGGAAGGTCCTCCTGCATAATTCACTTGTTGCATTTGTTCTTTGGCGCACACAGAATGATTATGTATGCTGCCCACTGCCGTGGAAAATAACCCTACCCTCACTTGCAAATGTGCTTAATTTTACCGCAGTGAGTAGCTTGACTGCACTCTGTGGATGCACATCTGAACGTAAAGGTAGGTATATTACATACATTTACAAGGTGAGAGCTAAGACTTGTGAAGACAGCAAGACATATTAAGATCTTCTTACAAAAACAAGGAGCTCTGAAGTTTACAATACAAGATATGCACTAGCTGAACACTGTGGAGCTAAGACCCAATGGCAAGGAGTGGCTATTTGTGGGTTGTTGGGGTTTTTTTTTTAATATGTGTATTATTTTGTTAATGTATTTGGACAAACTGGCACATTTACAATAGTAAAGCTTAGGTGTGAACCTTGAATCTTGGACAAACTTGATTGATTGTTAATCACCTGATGTATGTTTCTGTAGCCAGAATATATGATTTACTCTGCCTTGTGTTCATAGATCGTCTTCTCCAGCCTACTTAAATCTTCTGTTCCCCTTGGGAATACTGGGATATTACCAATGGTTGGAGTCCTGCCAGTCTGCGTTATTTTGTGTGGATGTGAAAAGCAGCTAGGACTTCAATCCTAAGCACAAATGCTTCCTAATCATTTTACGTTCCTGTGAACATCAGACCTGGAAATCAGTTTGCATACAGTGTGCAGCAACGCCCAGTTACCTTGTCCAACCTTACAAAGGACTTATATGTCCCACTTCTTCTTGGAAGTTGTCCAAAAATTGTGCTGATGTCTCTCAGTCTCTTTTCTCCTCACTTTAGAGCTGCTGACAGCTGTTTCCTCCTCAGCTAGTTATTTGAAACTGAATCTGAAAGTGCAAAGACTACCTGCTTCTAAAGCCTTTCTTTACAAAATGCACCTACAAGGTCTCTGATGACAAATAACAATTCATGATTCATGTGGATCTCTGAGGGTGAGCTGGAAGGTGGGGAGTTTGCTGTCCTGGAAGCATGAGGTGCTTTCTGATACGTGTATGTGCCAGCAAACACCAGACTAACGTGTAGCGAAGAGTATGTACATGGGTAAGTGGGGAATGCAGGCTACGCCACTTTCATCAAACAAGGTCTAAGTGCTTCAAAGGGCTAGAAAAAGCTGCTGGAGTACAATAGCCATGAAGACTTTCTTCTTGCTTCTTAGCAGAGACAACAGGGATTGGCTGGGCTTAGCATAAACCTGTACAGATATTTTAGTATACTGTACTGTTGAACTGTCAATAGCAGTAGAAAAGCATCTTTTCTATAAAATGGGCTTAATGCAGGATAAACTGTATGGTGTGGAGGCAGGTTCAGCATGCTCAAAAATGGTTACGTGCACTCAAGAGCAGAAAGGCTTCTCTATAAAGCCATGGCCACTGCTGCACACAGGAGCATGCTGGAGCAGGCATAGTCCAAATGGCTGGAGCTCTCTTCAAAATGAAAGCTCAGGCAGTTCTCCTTCACTCACTTTGTACAGATTAGTTCTAGGAAAAAGGAGATAGCCTGAACTTGCCTGCTCCTACTGACTGGATGGGTGATATGAGGAGAAGCTATGACAAGGCTAGCATTCAGCAGTGTCATGCTGGTCCCAGGTGTTCATGAATACATTCAGAAATGCACTTCAGCATCTTTCAGAGACATTGTCATCATGCTTTCAGTGAAATCTCTGCAACTCCATTCCAGCCATCAAAATAATGTCACTTAGTAAAGATGTGTTTTTAAATATTTTAACAGCTCATGTGCAGTATTTCTAAAGATTAATGACACAGAAGACACAGTTCATCCTCCTCTCCTGTACTGGAGTAAGTAAATAATACTCTTCGCTAACACACAATATAAAAATCATCTAGAAATGCAGAACATCATGGCTGCTTCATGTAAGGATCTTCTGACTAGTTTTTAGTATTGTGGGGTAAACATAAAACTGAAGAGTTCTTGCTTTGATTGTTTTCCAGTTTCCAAAAGGCCAGTGGTACCTATTTTTTAACCTCATTTCCAAGAGCATGTGAGTGCTGTCGCTGGAGTTCTACGTCATACTGATATTAAACTAATATGCAATTAATACCATCAGGAAAAGGTTGGGTTTTTTTGGAATTGGCACTGATATGATGACCTTACCAACTGAGAAATTTTATAGCAATAGTAAACTTCTGCTTTAATAATGTTTATACAACCTTCCCATCAATTAGTTTTACCAGGCTAAATTCTAAGGAGACCTAACGCTGACCAGGTTTCCACATACAGCCTTCTAAACTCTCTTCCTAAAAGTTCTTGCACTCCTGAATGGTCAAAACAAAGTAATTGGGATCATAATTTATGTGTATATAATAACTATGAACCATTTTTCTCCTTTTGATTGCAATATCTTATCAATCTTATGAATCTTTTATGTTATCTTTTATTGGTACTGCATTTACATGCTTATAAGTTTCAGATTTTAAATTAATAAAGGTTGTAAAAACACCCCACCAAGTGATATATCAAAAAGCAGTTAAGACTTTTTGTAAAAGTTAAACCTTGTGAAATCAATTAGGCCCAGCTCTTTAAATATATTCTCTACCTAACACCTAGTGATGCTAACAGTAAGACTTGTATCCACGTTCAGAATGCTCTGAAGTCAGTAGAAAGACTCCTGTTGATGCCAGTGAGCTGTGGTTCAGCCTGTCATTGCTGGAGAGTAATAAATCCACCCGAGCAGATGTGTCTGAATCAGGAGACCAAGCATCTATAAGGACCTCTCCATCTGGTTCTCCATGGTAGATATTCCTTCATCTTGTCTCTTTGCACAAGGAACATCAGTGGTATCCATGGTTGTCACGTTGTACGTTGTTTTACGATCCCCTTGTAGAGTGGCTCATATGCTAAAGCCAGACTGAAACTAAACACATGTGTTTGACTTCACTCAGCAATGTGAGAGTGTGAATCCTCAATCAGGCATCACCTTCAAAACTGTTATTGAGTAATTAATCTACAATTCATAGTGTAACTGGCAAGCAAATAGGTTTAACAAAGGAATTTGCAGTTACATGTCCAGAAAACAGTGAATGATTTATTACTTTACTCGTAGCTGAAAGCAAATAATCTTTGACCTGACGATAAGTTACATAGTTGGAATAGGAGCTGCTTTTGAACTAAACCAAACTTTCTCATCATTTTCATCCAGTCAAGAGCCCAAACCTACATTGGAAAATAATTAAAGAAATACCAAAGGCTGCAGCCAATTTGGTTGAGGATGGACCGGTGCTGTATGATTTATTATCGGCTAGGGTACTGTTATCTCTTGAGCTATTGTAATTGTTATTATTATTGACTTTACACTTTTAAAGAAGTAAAGCTTTAGCTCCAGAAGTCTAGAGTGGAAGCTGACCATCTGAACCCTCTTTGATAAAGGTCAAAATGAAAGAATTTTCCCAGTTTCTATAAGTATCTGTGGTCTCTGTGAGTCTTTCTGCTATGTCTAGGCCTCGCTATGGCACAGAGAGCATGGTTTGCCTGTTGGATTAAACAAATAGAAAAGGGCTGTATATATAATGATTATAACCATCTGAGAGGACCTACGCCTGACCATATTCAGGCTTTCCAGTATATGTAACAGCTGGCAACAGGGTGCTCTTGCCAGTTAAGCCATTCCTCTGAATTTATGGAGTGTACCTGGAACTAAGCTTGTGACAATATTACATAGGAAATGTAATTGTACACAAATAATCTAAACATTCATTTATTTCTCATCAGCAGGTTCCTTGTTGGTCTTTGCTTCCTGGTCTCAGGACAGAAAGTGCTGGCTGAGACGTAACGTGTGAACTAGACGAAGTCCTGAAAATACTGGCCATGCAACTCATGTCCTTAAGACAAAGAAATCACTATGGTTTGCGTGCATCTGCACAGAACATGGGGCTTGGGGTATTTAATTGGGTTTTTACACACAACATTTACACTGGGTGTCACTGAAATATGAGACAAAGAGGGTGCCAGTCCTACTCAAACTGACTGTAGAATACTGATTAACAGGTTATCTGGATCACAGTTAATCAGTAGTTGGGATGGTAAACATTCCCTGTATTTACTTTAGTTCTGTACTGCTATATTGGTCTACTTTTAGTTTTGCATTTGTGGTCCTTAAAGTTGTGGAATTATTGCATTTTTTTCCACTTTATTAGCTCATATGTTGAGTAAGACCCTACACTACTGCTCGCTTTTATAAGATTTTCTCATTTTAGCCAATACTAGATACCAAATAGGGAAGTGGTAAATCTGCTAGGCCTCTCCAGCAGTCATTTAAGATCATTGCAGCTTCCATGTTCATTTGACACCAGCACAGTGGAAACCGTCATGAAAGTAGAGCTGACTTACAGACAAAATAAGTTCTTTAGTGATCAACCAGCTGAACGTTCAAAGCTATCTGCTGAATCTGAGACATTCAGGAAGGAAGAAGCACAGAAGTAAAGAGAAAAAGCTATTTCTTATTCTGTTTTGCTCACCTGTGTTTTCTCTGTGTAAACTACATGTTGTGCATTTTCCTCTCAGAAGAGAAGGAAGGTTTATTTTGATGATGAGGACCTTGCTGCACTTACTGGCTAATATATACGTGGCAATTACCACTAAGAAAGCCCAGCCAGCATTAAGAGTCCCAAGCAAGCTTTTAATTTACATAAACTGGTTGCCTCCAAAAAGTGCCATCAGTCAATACCATTGATGTAAACTCCTTTACAGCTCAAAGTTCAGGGACCTTTTTCAGCTATTTGTATGTCTTGCGACGTTGCAGAGCAGAAACAGGAATTTGGCTATCATCTGGATTTCATTTCACAATCTATATATCCCAGCACAAATAGTCACAACCAAGAAATCCATTACGAATTCATGGCCTGTAGAGCTTGACTGTTCAACTGACAACATTTATCATGAGCTCTTTGCAAAATCATATGAGATTTCATAACAGGTGTCCACTTCGCACAGGTCATCACCACTGTGGCCTGTGTCAAAATCCATTATACAGTAGCTGAAAGCTATACATACGTGTTGCCAGCTACCTCCTTTTTCAATGTGTAGTGGAATGCAGTGAGAGAGAAGCAGGAGACACAAAGTTTAGATCTGAACTTTCCTCTGCTTCTGAATTTCTCCTCCCAAAGTTGAAAATGAGATGGCAGCATTGAATGCAGAGTTGTCTTTTCGGTCAACCTTCAGTTGTGATACGAAGAGGAAAAAAAGAGTACCATGATCATAGGGTTTAAATAAAAATCCAACACATTATATTATTGTTTAGTGGCCACTTTTAAACAAAACATAACCATATAAAATTCCACTCATTCTTCCTGAATTTTGTTCCAGTCTTGTCAGGCTGGGCTGTTTTGATGGGTAATGAGTCTCTTATCTGACATTTCCTATTGTCCCTAGTGGTTGTAAAATCATTACTCTTGAGAAAACAAAGTTTACATGTTGATAAGTGGTGAAGGGAAGAATAGGGCTGTGATGAGAAACTGCAGCTACTCTTCTCACCTCTCTCTCATGCTCTGTCTCTAACAGGAATAATTCACATTCTTGCAATTTAGAGAAAAGTTTCTAAGTCCTCTATTTGGGAACATATTTCAGTTTCTCCTGGGAGGTGAAAGCAGTTTGCTGTGCAATGCTTCAGACTCTCACAGTGACTGATTTTCTGCTTCCTTCTCTTGGGGTAGAATCAATGATGGTGGGGTAGGTTCCAAAAAATTTATTAGAATAGGAAAAAAAAAGACAAAAAATAGTTGAACCCATTTAATAGCTGTGATATCATTTTACTGGCTTCCCCTTTCTGCAGGGCATATGTCAGTGGTTGATTTTGTGCTTGGAGCCCCAAAGGAAGGGTCTGTAAAGGCTTTTTCCATCCCAGTATCAAAAAGGGCACCCCAGAGACATCTGTCCCTGATGTGATTAACCACTGAAATGGTACTTGCAAACAGGGTGATGAAAACCTCTGAAGTCTGCTGTAAAGTGATGAGGCTCAAAGTCACCTTGAAACAGGGAAAAAAAAGATTCCTAGAATTGGGAGAGAATATGTGAATTATTTATATGAAATATAATCCAATAATATGTTAAAAGTAATATTGGAAAACATCCTTATTGCATTGAGCAGCTTCTTAAAACCTGGATGGTTTAAAATGGTATAGCTTAAAATAAACATATAAACAGTGCTTAGAATCTGAAGAAAGGAACATTAATTCATTTGTTTCAGGTTCTTAATGCACACATGTGTTTTCTTTGCATTGCCTATGCGAGGAAATTATCTGCTAAATTAGCAAAGAATACTTCCTCTGTCAAATCCAGTTTTCACATCTTAACTTGCAGTGATGCTCTTTCCCAATTGGAGCTGCATCAGCTCCTATTATCACAAAAGTAAAGGAAATACGTTTTGGAGTATACCATGGCATTCAAAAGACTTGGGCTTTCTCAGACCAAAAAAATTCCCAAGTGAAAGTCTTCTCCCACCAGCCACCCCACATTAAAATCAGAGCTCTACACCTCTGAGAGCTTCAGATGAACCTAATTATTATGGTATTGTATGGAAGAGGAGAGTCACCTATGAAAACATAGAGGTAAAACAAAACACCTCTTACAAATGCTGAAGTTTAAGGAAAGTCAGTTTTGGTGATTTTTGGTGTAAATCTCTGAGTACCACCAAAAATATATCTATCCATTTTTTCCATGATATAAAGGGCAACGAGCAGTTTCCATTATTCTACCTCAGGGGTCTTGCAAAGCAAAAGCTTTCTTTCTTAAAAACATGTCTCCGTTTGAATATTATTTTGGAAAACAAATACTAGCAGTAGATCTACCCAAATAGCTTAATGTATCTTCTGCCAGTGAACCTGGCATTTAACACCAACTCATTTTGGAAATCCAACTTATCTACCTCACAAACAAAAGAAGTAAAAAAGTCCCAAGAGAAACACTGCTTTGCAGGAATGAAGCCTATCTGCTTCTCCTCACCCTTGTCATTTCATACGGCCATAGCATTAGAAAGTATCTAGGTTCCCTGCTGCACTGCTGTCACCAAACGGGACCCCATCTGAAGAGCTCGGGCAGCGCCTTTACACTCTGCCATTCCTCCTACCCTGGAAAGAAAAAAGATTGTTTTCCGTACCTCGAGCAGGTGGAGGCAGTCAGTTGGAATAGCATAGCTCAGAAAAAAAGGAAGAGAAGAACCAAAAATAGCACCTTCTCTGAGAGCATGCAGGGTTTGATTCTTCTATAGCATAGTATATCAACGCCGCTCCACAAAATGGCAGCTGGCTGGCAGGCAGCAGCTCCTGAGAAAGATGAAGCGGTACTCCCTGGAAAATTAAATAACTGGTATGGAGCTGCAAATCCTGCAGCGCTGGCTCCCAAAATGTTGGCTCGGCGTGGGGTGAGGTGTGGAGGGAGTGTTGTGGCGCAGGGCTGGACAGCCTCAGGGGCACCTGCATGGGAAAGGAAGGAGATGTGGAGCTGGGATAGGATCGTGTAGGTGCGGCTCTGAAGTCTTGCAGCCTGGAGCTTTTAGGGCAATACATTTTCCCTGCTTCAGCTCCGAACAAAGCAAATTAATGAAGTACCATTAGCTGACTACTTAACGTTTCAAGCTTCTTCCCACCTAATACATATTTTTTTTAAAGCAAAACCCCAATACGACCAATAACTGCATTAAACTTTTACCCACTTTTTGAGAGAATGAAAACTGCAAAGGGTGGGGGAGGGAAGAGCAACAAGGTTTTCATTTTTATTTGTGTTTTAATTAAATGTAATGGGTCTGTTTCCAAGATTTACACCAATCTCTGGTTCAAAGTGGAAAATGGCACAAATTTCACAAATTCCATCTTAAAATGACCCTGAAATTAATAAGCCTGTGATGTTGATGAAGTGTTACAGACTTTTATTAGGCAGAATCAGAACTGCTTTTATTTCGCGCTCCTGTGTCTTCATACCTGTGTAGGGTGCAGCTGTCAACGTGAAACTCTGAACTTGGTAAATATAGCTAAAAATTGTGACAGAAGGTTTTTAATTTCAGGGCAAAAAATAAGCAGAGAAACATACAACAGCCATATGAAAGACACAGTCATTTTGTCTTTACTTGAGAAATCCCAATGAAAAGATGAAATTGCACTTGGGTAAAAAAAAAAAAAAAGAAAAAGTGGAGCAGAATTTGGCCCTGGTTCTTGGAAAATCTGCCCTTAATTTAGCCGAGAATAAGGATGCCTCTTTTCTAAATGGATGGGGTATGGCAAATTTGCTAGTGTGAGAAGAAGCTTGTATAACATTTTAGCTACTGGGCAATATATTCTCTGCTAAAAAAAAAATCTTACAGTGCCTCCTTAAGTGCAAACAGAGGTAGCCAGCAGACAGTGTACAACATGTGTAACTCTGGGCACCGAGAACTTTGTGAGTCTGCCAAAAACTCATCTCATTAGTGCGCTTTGCAGCTGTAGAACAACCGTTTGGCTGAAATGATGTAGACTGAATATAAAACCATGTCCTGGAGGTGAAAGGCCCAGTGGAGGGAGTATGCTGGAACACCATGCACCAGAATGATGTTCTAGGAATTCCCTGGTCAAGGTACGAAAATTCATCTGCACATCTTGATACCCAGCTTTGACAGGAAAAGGTATATTCTCTGCAGTGAGATCTTTCTTTGCAGCTAGCTCAATCCTCGAACTGTAAGGCTGGAGCAGTACATCTTTTATACATAACATTCACAGACCTGATATACTTGCGTCAGGAAGGAAATTAAGACAGCTGCCTGTCCCGTAGGAGCACAAATTAAATGCTGAAGCCCAATACATTTATGCAATGTTTTATACACCTCCAAAACACAAAAGCTGTCAAGTCACAATTTTGGTGGGTTTTGAATTGTTTCTTATACACTGTCAGGGTTTCATGCACCGTTCTTTACATTTAAAGAAAGCAACACAGACTGATTTCTGACATGCACCCTCCTATCACATCTATCAGTGCAGTACAGTGAGTGTTAAATGAATGTCACCACAGAGCCTCTCTCTCTCTCTCTCAAGTTTTAAATTTCCCTTGCTAGTGTAAAACTTAATGAAAGCCCTGGAGTATACAATAGCATTTTGAAAACAGGAATTTGTGACTGCTGTGAATCATCACTCACAGCAGGGACCCAGAAATGTGAATTGTGGGAGGAACAGGCTCAGTCCCCCTCTCTTTTTTACTGGGAATTTATTACAGGCGTGTCATTATTTACAATGCACCATTCACATCCTCTAAAGAGCCAATAAACTGGCTGCTGAATATGCATTTTGCTCTGTGGTGAACACAGATGTTTCCAGCTAATATCCATTTCATTTAATTTCTTTTCTTTAAAAAAAAAAAAAATCTATCTTGCTATTTCTGTAGCAGCTGGGTAACTATTTGCCAGTCTTCGGTTTGGGAATCACTCCTCATATTTATTATAGTTGGTGCCATTTGTGTTGCTAAAAGTGAAGGTCTGTCCATATTATCATTCTCTGACTGTATTTGCAAGGGTACCAAATGCAGTTCCTAAAATTCTCTCACAGTTTAAAGAAAAGGCCGCTTGAGGATTCAGCACAGGTTCAAATTTCACTAATGATATGTGGCAAAAATAATGTCAGATGTTTTTATGTTACGAGAGCACATCAGAAACCACTGGTGTTTGAGGGGGATTTGTTTTGGTTTTGCATTCCTGTGAGTAAAATATATTGTTGATTCACAACTGACAGGTTGGTGGTCATTAATTTACAGTCCCTTCATGTATTAGTAAGAGAAGGCACAGGGAATGATGGTGAACTGCAAAAGGTTTGGAAGTTCAACTCAGATAATCATTCCCAACTTTAGATACTTATCTCTGCTAGCACTATCCCCTGGGAACGCAAAACTGGTCTGCCATATCTGTGAAAAAAGACTCTCCTGAGATTTTAGTTTCCTGCATCTTGTCTGGCTGGAATCTGAAAGTTCAAAGGTAACTAATAAATACATTTCTGATTATCATCATCATTATTATTCATAGTCCGATAGCAATTTTTTTAAACCCTTGCAAGAGCTGCAGTTTCGCACAGTTTGAATACGGATAATGGCTGAGGAGGTGGCAAAGAGGGGCTCGCGTTTTATCCAAATCAGATTGTTCAAACTAGATTGCTATTCTATAAATTCCTCCCCTCCTTGTGGTGTGGAAGGCAGTGTTATTGGGAATCACCAGATGGCTGGTTACAGATGGTGTTATACATTCTATCTTCAATTAGCTCTTGAAGAAGTGCTTATTGTTAGCTGTGGTGCAGTTCTTCCTCCACATGAAAATACTACCGCTAAGACCTGCCATGCCTGAACCTCTCCGATGAGCAAAGTGCTTTTAGATGTGAGGCTGCGAGAAAGACTTCTTGAAAGCATTCCCATGAGAGAGCACTGAAAACCCAATGCGACTGGATGACCTGCGAGTGAGCGTCTCCCTGAATTTTTACCTGCTACCTGCAGGTTATATTCAGTCCAGGAAAGAAAAGGTTATTTGGGCCTAGACCATGGGAGATAGGGTAGAGCCATACAAATGCAGAAGGAAAAGGACATAGCAGCTCTCGCAAGGTGACAAAAGATATCAGGCTTTGCTGTCACACCCCAGTCTTCCCCCTCCACCTCCATTTGCACAATCACCGCTGTCCTCTGACAAAGGCTGTGTATCACTGCGGTGTTGTTGGGGAAGACGTAGGAAGACTGGAGACATCAAGCGGCATGCTTACACTTCTGACTCACAGGAAGGACATCTGAATGAGTTAAGATGAGGCAATTCTGCTCAGAATAGCATGCTTGGAGACACTGTCGGCATGTCAAAGAGAGGAACATGCAGCCCATGTTATTAGTGGTAGGAAGATCTGGTTGGAGTATAAATGAAAAATTCCTCCTTGTAAAGAACTGGAGTCAGTTTTTGTCAGACCTTTTTCTCACCCTTTTCAGGACTCCTTCCGCTTGTAAAAACCCAAACCAGGAGTCTCCTGATATTTCCATGTAGGCTTATGTATGGAAGAGGTAGGTGTGGAAGGGACCCGAGTCAACCATTGTATTGGACCAAGTTCTTCCCTTCTCTGTGCCTAGTAAAACCAACAACTCCTGTGGATGTAGAGTGGTTGTAAGGTGAAGGTCAGTGAAGAATTAGGTGTTTTGCATCTGGAAAAATAGCTTGCAATGTGTATTAAACTCGTATGTATTTTCCAATGAAGGAAAAAAAGATTTGTTTCTCATCAGAGTGTGAAATAATAAAAAAAATACTGAGGGTTATCAAATAGACTCAACAAGAGCTAGTTGCCCCTTTAAATAAAGGGCAGGAATCCCCCATCATCATTGAGAGCTGGGTCAGACACCAAAGCCTGCCAACATCTGAGAGCAGGAGAAAGGTGGACACAAGACTGGGTCTCTCATGCTGCAGTACACGCTGTGTGCACAGACCTCAGTGCCTGTGTGGAGGATCCTCACCTACCTGGGCCTGGGCTCCCTCTTGCACACCAAGTTGACAAAGTGTACTTGGTCCTTCAGAGCTACTCATGTGCACAGGGTCCTTTAAAAATGGTTTTTAAAGGTGATTAATTACGGACTTCAATAACAGTAAATAACCAGGTGTAGAAATTAAATACTACACGCACAGAACAATCCCTAAATATGTATTTAAACGACAGTAAAAGTTTTACAAGTCTTCTTGTGCTTGTATAATCTGGCCTAACAGCTTCCACCGCCCTGGAGTCCCGTCATGACAGCAGACACAACGGGTTTCCCTGGGAAAACCAAGGGCTGGAGGGGGCACGGCCACCACCCACTGCCCAGCAACTGCCAGCTTGGCTGCTGCAGGCTTGGGGGGCCACCGGTCAGCCCTTTGGGGTCCATGGTATGAGGAAGGGGCTCCAGGAGGTCCTCTGTGGAAGGTAAGTGCAGTAGTCGGGTGAAGGCTTCAAAGCCTATAGTAAGCAGATACCAAAGTTGCTGGAGAAAGAAGTAATGGGCCCTGCTGTCCTGCTCCTCTCTCTCATCTTATGAGAAGAAGGGCTGGGAGACAGCAAAATGAAAAGAAGGTTTTTAAACCCCACTCATTCTTTAAACAAGGCATGCTACACTTCTCCGTTTCTTTAGTCTTGTCTTTCAGTCTGCTTTCTCAGACTAGAGAGTGATCTTCTCAACATTTGCAGGAGTGGAGCTCTTTAAGGTTTTTCCCCTCAGTCTTTAATTGGATTTAAATTTAGCCCTAACCCCATAGTCAAACTTCCTATGTTCATAAGGTAACTTATGATTTGGGGAATTCTTGGATCTTGCTCACAAGCAAGCGTTTCCATGCTCTTCCCGCGGTCATACTTGACCATCTCATAATTTCTTCCCTTCTTGTCTTTTCCCTCCAGCATCTCCGCTCAAATCTGCCATTTTTCTGCTTTCCTCTCTGTGTTATTGCTGAACAAGTGTCACACAGGGACACAGGTAACAAGGAGACCACTGAAAAGAGCAGGATTTGAGGTTCAACAAAATCAGACAGGTAATAGTGGCTAAATCGAAAAAGGGGACAAAGGTGGCAAATCTTTCAATGTGACTAAGTCAGCAAAAGCCACGTAGGCTACCTTTATAGTAACCCCATGCTCAATTCTGTTCTTGGTGGCATGCGTTTTGTCTGTTTTCTATCCCCATTTTGCTGCTGTGCTGCTTTTCTGTACAGCACTGACCCGCACAAAGCCTACATTCCTCTCCCCTGTGGTAAACAAATACCAAGGAAGGAGAGATGAAACTAGCACAAGGGAAGCAAGTTATGGTAACACAAGTTACTGTATTTGTTCCTATTTTGCACGGCTTTCCTACTTTGTCTCTATTTTCATTCAATCACTAATCTAAGTAGAAGTTATAAATATAAAGTTGGTAAAACTGTTCCTTTTAGACAATTGCCTAAAGGTCTTATCCAAGCCCACTGAAATCAATGGAAATATTTCCATTAATTTCAGGGGACTTTGGGATAGTTTCTAAATACGTATTCATATAGGAAACAACTGCTCTTTCAGGTAGCTAATACACATTTCACAATCCTCCTTGAGGGCTTTTCAAACCGAAACAATGAAAGGGAATAAAAAAGTTTAAATAAGATTAAGGTTAGATGCACTGCACTTTCAGTACCACTCTGTAATTCAAAGGTTGCTATCTATGCTCTGGGCACAGTATGGGACATTTCCCTTCCTTTGTGTAATGGGAGAGAAGCATGAAGGATTGATTTAGCACCGGTTTTAAGTCTGAATTTCTTTTTCTCTTTGTTTGCCTTCCAATCTTTACCTTGTTTACTGATTCATGTTTATACAGGATATACATGTGTATAGGTCTTATGTGGTATGTAGAATATGGTAGAAGATCACATTGCGCTTTTCATCTCTCGACCTGTCAGTGAATGAAATAAAAATTAAAATACATTGGCATTCTCGTCAAAGGAAAAGGCTGTTTTTCTCCATAGATCTTCATTACATCACATTGGATTATATTGTTCTATACAATTAGAGAGTGCCAACACCACTTCCTACGAATGAGCCCTGGCTCATTTCATTCCCTGGGGCCAGCAATGTTTAATAAGTCCAAAGCACACGGTTTAGCCAGTACACTCTAGCTTGTGCACTGTAGTATTGCCAATAATTTATAAAAAAGGGGTAGGAGAATGTGTGTGAAGGGTGTGCACACGTGTTGTGTATGCCACAGCAGGAGCATGTTCCGTATAGACAGAGGTCGTCCAGGCAATACACTGGGGCTGCACTTAACTCAGCGTCTCTCTGAAGCAGAACCAGGCTCAAACCCTAATTAAACCCAGGGTGTGAATCCCTGGAGGGCAGTGATAGAAGGGTCTGTGTACTAATCCAGCCCGTGCTGACTAACAGCAGCACTGCACAATCACTGCTGTATGAATATATTCTTCTGGCAGCTGCATGCAAACGGCAGTCTTTGCGATTCTGATGACTTTTCATTTTTATGACACTGTGTTTTAGCTTCAGGTGCGAGTGTGAGACTCCCAGTTAAGTGGCTGTTCTGATTATTTTAAGTAGTCACTAATCAAAATGCTGAGCAGAGGGGGCTGGGGGAGAAGGGGGAAAGGGATGGAGGTAAGAGATGTAAAGGAATGCGTGAGGGTTAGAAGGGGAGGGAGGAGGGCTTTGCATCTGATTTTCCTAAGCAGGGCAATTTCTTTAGTGAGGAAGGTGAGCCTGTCACTACTTCGGCCCCTGTCTGCTGCAAGTACTTTAACTTCTCAGCAACCCAAATGACGGTTATATGGAAGGGGAAATGACTGGAAGGTTTCTAGCAGCAACAGCAGAAGCAACAGCAGAGAAATACATTGTGAAAAATCAGTTTTAATAAAGCCCCAGCACTGACCTCGGAAACATAAGTATTTATATTATTGACTTCTGTATGAGGTTATTTGTTAAAAAAAAGGGAAAAAAAGAAAGAAAGAAAAGAAAGTCTTTCTGTTCTTGTCTTGAGACCTGAGGAAAAAATAACTAAAATTAGAGAAACTGGAGATATAAACGCAGTGAGTAGAATAAAGCAAAATACCTCTGGGGTGTTCATCTGCCATAGTAGTCATTTCATATCTCATCTGTTATATGAATGTGATAGCTCCTTCCCTTTTTGATAGGATCATTATGTAGACTCCACAGATTCAATTCCATTTACAAGTCAATGGTGTGAGATTTTATGACAATTCTTTTTACTGGGTTGATTCTGGATGATCTTCCTCTACACCCCCCCCCAAAAAAAAAGGAAAAAAAAAAAAAAAGGAAAAGGGGTCGGTGTCGTTTTGGTGCTCGCACATGAGTGTTCTGGATGCACCAGACATTATTGTGACTGATCTAATACTCCTGTCCTATCGCAAATATGTCCAGATGTTCTTAAGCCCCAGCATTAATGCTGCCAACATTTAGAGGTCTATGCTGAAAGAAGATCCGTTGCTGTTGTGGCTGCATGGAGAAATCAGTTGGTCTGGGGAGAAAGGGTAGCTGGTTTCAACTGAACTTGTAGGTCATACTGTCACATGGATGACTTACTTGTTACCAGACCCTCCCACATGTTCGGGGTGCCTAGTTCCCTTGCCCTTCCCTCAGCCCTCCAGGCCAGCTCCATCCTGGAGCTCCATAGAGCTCATGGAGTGTTAGTGGGCATAGCTCTGAGCTCCACAGAGGAAGGAGTGGTCTTCTCTGAGTTTCTACTATGCCTACAGTAAATATGTGCATGGAAAACCTATGTTATGGAACATGTGTGTATAGGTCCATGGTGTCCATACGCACACATTCTGTTGGATGGGTTTTAATTTTGCCTTTTCCTAACTACAAAAAGAAGTTTCTTAGAAGGCGTGGGTTATATACCTTTGGGATAAAAATGAAACCCCATGCCTTGTTCTATGTAAGTAAAAGAGCTGGACAGGTGAAGGATTATGACAGTGAACGTCAATATACACAGATGCTCACAGTGAAATCCCGTCTGCTTAGGATGCCATTTTTCTGTGTTTATTGTCAAGCTCCATTCTGTCACAAGCAGGATCCACTGGAGTAATCCCCTTCCGATGCCAAGAGCAGCATTGGAAGGCAAATACCAACATCTCAAACACAGGAGGAGCTGAAAAAGAAAATACATATCTCTTGAGGGGCAGTGACAAGTCAGGAAAAAAAAGCCCTCTTGATGTCCTCTCTGGTTGTACAGATACCCTGCAGAAAGAAGGAAAGGGGGACAAGCCTTCTAAATTTCCCATCACAGCGCTAGTGCAAAGTGAGACCCTACCAGCTTTCCACAAGTGAATTTTTGTTAGGGCATGTCTTTGTGCTATGATGGATAGCTTCTCTGGAAATATTTTACTGTTTTGGTGCACATTCCGAGCATGCCTAGTATATCTGTGTCCACGTAGAGCCCCCTGGAAAAAGGAGCTGTTTCTTCTCCCCCTCCCTCAGCCACCTCTCCGACATGCAGAGGTCTGTCCGCCAGCTCGGAGGTTGGAGCACATGGTCATGGACTCACACTCTGTCACGGGGCGGACTCCGGTTCATATCCCTTCCCTGCAGAGGACACCTGACTGGGGAGGGAGTATTCACCACAAAAAGAGGGGAAAAGGGCACTGAATAAACAAAGCAGGGGAAAAAAAAATAAATCAGTGATTCTCTAACCCTTGGTTAAAGCATTTGGCGGGATAAAAGGAGACCTGGGGACAAGTCCCACCCTAATTAATCCTTACAGAGTAACCGGATAAACCATTTTCTGCTGGTTCCTGGCTCAGCATGTCAGCTTGTGACAAGCCACTCTCAGGCAGCAGACTTTTCTGATTTTGAAGGGGAGTCTAGCTGCATAATTTAGGGATTTGGATTCTGCCTTGCTCACAAGGTGCATAAAGGTGAGGCTGCACAATGCTCATCATTAGTCGTTGGCGAATTTAACCCTAGGCAGCTCGACCTCAGCCACAAAAATTTATGAGGATGCCAAAGTTAGGAGACTCCAGTAACACCCCACAGACTTTTCACACATTTGGAGGGGGCTGAGACCCTTTACAATGTTTCCCCCAAACTACATTGCTTGCCACAGATCCTGCAGGACCCATTGCACGCCAAAACACCTCATGCCCTGATGAGATACAATAGCATAAAAGTGAATCTAGCAGCTGCTATTGATTAAGCCAAGTCATTACTTCCATGCGTATTCCCATGTGGATTTATCCGACATTTATGCCACATATAATGTTGGTCCTCCTGGGTTCGTGGCTGCCCAGGACACACATTTTACTTGAACTCCTTCCCAGCCCCAAATCTCAGTAGACCTCCAGTCAGGCAGAATTCACACACGCAGCCGTCCTTCGAGCTACAGGCAAAGGGGAGGATGACAGCGCTGCGATCAGCTCACTCCTCCTCTGACAGATTTCTGGACTATTTGAACTAGCTTTCTCTTCCATGGCAAAAATCAGAAGGGATGAACTAGCCTGTCATTTGTAATGCTCTTTGGTGAACCAAAGTCACTTCATAAATCTAAGATATAAGTATGATAGATGAATTATTTACTAATAGGAAGCCCTTTTCCCCTCAAAATTAAAGTACACCAGAAAACTAGAAACTGCTTGGCAAAGAAAGGGACTGCAAGAAACCCACCGGGCCACGGACACCTTTGGGGACATATGTGAAGCAAATCTTACTGTGCTGCTTCTACACAGCAGGTAAATACTTTGATTTGCTCTTTGATTAGTCATGGGCATGGCCCCGTCCCCTGGAAGGCTTTCCATATTGCCGTACTGATTGATGGGCTGTTTCCATAGGGGTAGGGGAAGCCTAGGCAGTTGGAGACTGACAAACACAGCACCCGCCTCCTGACTTCATCTCAAGTCTCACTTTTCTGGTCATAACACCTGCACTGAATTCAGTGAAATTGGGCCAAAGGAGATGTTTCTATCTTTCATTTTTGCATAGATTATATGCTATAACATGACATTTTAAGTCATCAGCACTTTAGCTTAAATAATTATGTTTTACAGTGAGAGGGTTTTGTTTTACCTCAGTCAATTAATAACGAGCCATACTCAAATTTAATAAGTGTAATGAGAAACGCTTGTTTGATTTTTTTGAAGTCACGTGCCAGGGTAAAAGATGGAGCAGGCTATTCTTTTTGACTGGTGCACGAGGTCAGTGGCAAGCCAATATTGCTCAAGGGTGGTGTCTGTCAACTTAGTTTCTAGACTGTGCCGTAAATGTTTGAAAATGTTACAGAAACCCAAAAGCTACAGGAAATTATATTCTCAGCCAATGTGTTTATCATCAATAGGGACAAAAAGATGCTTGAATTATGTGTGTGTGTGTGTATATATATAGGGATTCTTTCTTTTATTAGGTACTCTGTTTTTCATTATATATCTATATCAAATTTGATCCTTTCTTGCACTTGACATCCTTAGGTGCAACCTGTATATCTGCACTGCCCCAGCTTCAGGCCAGCAAAAGAAAAGATTCTTTGCTGTAGATATGTCTCCAAGGCTGCAGGTCCTCTTTACCTTAGTAGACATTGGACCAAACGGCCCAAAGAAGGTTTCTCTCTCTCTCCAACTTGCCAGCACATGGGAAAAAGATGAGGTTACTGTTACAGCTCTAGAAGGGACGTTATATATTTTTCCAAAAGTCTCCCCTAGTTCAGCCACCTGCAGTTTGCAGGTGAGGTTATGGCTTACTGATTTGCTGGCCCCTTCAGTGCACTTACGGTGTGCAGCAACTGCAGTCAGGGAATCAGCCCATGCAGTGACCGGTCCCAGTCTGGTCCTTTGGGGGGGTCGAATGGCCACCGAATGCACGGCTGATGATGAATGCCCATGTGTGGCAGAGAAAAGAGTGCATATCCAGTGGAGGAGTGGGCACAGCACTGTTTCCCTAAATTAGATTCAAAATTAATTAATGAAATTATTGGAAGTGTAATCCCTTGGTGTGGGAAACCACTTAAGTGTGTGCTCCAGTCTATCCTTATTTAGGAAAGCTGTTTAAACACTCCTAGTTAGGCAAGCGCTTACGTTCCTTTTTCCTCAATAGAGTGACTTTCCGGCATTAACTTTTTAGCCAGAGTGGTATGCTCACAGCATGTGCAGTTCTGCCTGCTTTTGTGAATGTTAGTTCTGTACTGCAAATGTGATAATCTTTGTACAAAATAAAAACACCACTTTCCAATATGACTTTCAGTTTTTCACTTGCATAAACCAGAGAAAATCTTATCTCATACTCTGTGCAGATTTAACATTGAAAACCTGTCTTCAAATTGCACATAGGAAAACACTTAGGTGGACAATTGGAAAGAAGCAATGTTTTTAATACATTTTGCTCCCTTTTCTGTTCTTGAAGTCCCAAGGAGCAGTTCACAATTTCCTCAGTTGACTCACTATTCAAAAATACTGGCTAAATTATTTCTACAAGTAACGATTGGTCTGTAACTCATGCATGGGTGATTGGCATTAAAAAACTGGGCTGTTTTGATTGGCTACTTCTCCCATAGGGTGTTTCTTCCCTCTTGCTGAAAGAACGTATCTCTTAGACTTCTAAGTTTCCATTGCAGTCCTCTGTGTTTACATACTGCACACTTGGCTTTCCCCAAATATTCAGTGATGTTTGGTTAAAATTCACTTGTTGGGAAGAAGAAAAAAGCCTCATTCTCTTGCATTTAAAGTGAGTGTATTTGGGCTATATAGCACTCCGGTTTTAGCCATTAAGCACTGTGTAATCTACGCCTATGCACCATGTGCCAATCTGCCCAGACTCCTGCAATGAGCAGAGTTTTTGAATGCACTGAAGAGTTATTAGTGTGCTTTTTTTATACAATTACAGTGCAGCTGTATACGTCTGCTCCTCTGAGCCAAGCATTTTATGTGCTAGAGGTTGGCATGTGTTGGAATCATACAAATAAAAAAAATAAATACAGGAGAGTAATGTAGTTGGAAGCTGTGAATCTTGATGTTAAGGTGGGCTCACAATGAAGCACGGGTCTCTCAAGCTAGGTGGGACTGTGGCTGCTATGCTGCTGTTTTAGGGTTGAAAGATTGTATTAAGGGAGAAAGGAGGAGAGGTTGGAAACAGAATTTAGAAAGATAATTAATGCTTTCCTTAAAGTGCAAAATAAGAACTTCATGATGAAGCATCAGCTCAGGACAGCTGCCACGCAGCCAAGGCAGAACTTGAATCCTTTTGCAAACTCGGTTTTATGTCCAATCTGTCTCTTGAAGTGTATAGAAGAGAGAAGGAAAATTGCAGTAGTTAGATAAAGTAAGAAAAAAAATGGTGTAAATCACAACTTAGCACACACAAAAATTATGCTTCTGTCATGTGTATCCCCAGGAATTTTTTTTTGTCTCTCTGTAATATTTCTATGGGGTTAGGAGAGCAGGTTTAAGGCTTTAATCCTGCCATCATTTACCTATGAGTCCAGCCAGCTGCCTGCCTACAAGATACTTTGACTCAATTCGTCCATGTCACTGACCTTGCTATGCCATTTTTATGCATGAGAAGGGTTTGCTTTTGGGATGGCACTGCCTGATAGTGCTGGTTGGAAAGAAGCTTGCAAAACCCTTCCATTAACTGCATCTCTCTGGGGCATGCTTTCTACTCCAGGGCTCTTTGCCAGCTTCTCTTGTTGCAAACCGTAGATGGACATGTCTCTCTCTGACATTTCTTTTGCTAATTTCAAATGGACAAGCAGGTATTTTCAAATGTTTTTCTCCTGAAAAAGGACTTAAGTCTCTTCTCAACCTGAGCTGGAAAGCAAAAAAAATCTGCTGTGGCAGATATACATATATGTATATAGTATGCATGTATGCATGTGTATATATATGGGAAAAAAAAAGCAAATCTTTTTCAGCATTCCTAAAACTTAGTTTCTATATGCACATTTCAAAATGCTTCGAACCGTTGCACAAACCAAAAAAAAGTGAACCCAGCTGCTGAAATCTCTGAACTGTGATGACGGGTTCAGTGTAAGAATGTGGATGGGAAGGTATAGGATCACGGCAGGAAGGTTGGTTGCTCTCGGAATAGAGCTCTCCTTGCACAAGAGAAACAGCGAGTGAATTATTTTCTCCCTTTCTTGAAAACATTTTTGGTTGCAAGATAGATTTAGTCACAAAAATCCTAAAAAAATATATAAGGGTCATGATGTGGGGAAGAGGTTTTTTTTAAATTTCATTTGGGAATAGCCGAACTCGGAGGCAGTCTATCTGCCTCCCTGTCTGATGGCCCGTATTCTTCACGGCACTCCTGAGGCTGCACTCTCACCGCATATAATTCCTCCCCGGTCCAGTCTTGTGTGCAGCATGTGGACTGCTCTCCGAGGGGAGGGGGATCTGACTTGGCTGGCAGTCAGAGCAGCAGGAGCAATTGCAGATGCTGCTATTTACACTATTTTCACATTCTGAAGAACAAAGAGCAGGAGGCTGCCAACAAATCTTAGAGGCTAAGCCTTTGCCCTACACGCGAGGCGCAGCCAATGAATGCCGGCAGAAACATGCAGTGCACCACTTTGTGAGATATTGCATCTCTCTTTTGGTGGAAATGCAGTCAAGATCAGTCACCGAGAAAGCAAAGAAAGGAAAAAGGAGCTTCATTGCCCAGGAGTGTCAGCCTTCTAGGGGTGCAAGGCTGAATGAAATATTTCTGTCTCACGTGAATGAGCCATTCCAGGTCTCAGGGATGACTAACCCTTAAAATTCATGGTTGTGGTGGTAACTAAGATAGATGTTTATCCATCGCTCTTTAATCTAAGCTAGACATGAGCCCAAACAGTTATTTGTATGAAGAAACACTATTTCTGTGCAAAAGCATTCTAGAGTTTGGGGTTTCGTTGCTGTCTTTGGACACGTTTTGCCCCTGTCCATGGGTTTCCCATATGGCCTCAGACGAGTTGAGTTTTTCAATGGGATAAAAGAGCTAAGCCCTTATTCTCCCTTTGAAATTCAAGGATACTTAAGGTTTCTCTGAAAAAAGGTCCTCTGAAAAGCCCAAGCTTGATCCCGTTGTGTGCCTTGCTTTTTTTTTTTTTTTTTTTTTTGCCTGGTCATGTCTATTTGCCTTTCTTCACTACTTATGAGGCAAACTGAGAAATGTGTCTGACTGTATGCACAATGAGTAGGACTTTTATCTCAGTTAGACCCTCTAGGTGTAAGACATATTAGTAATAATAGTAATAATTGCTTTTACTTACGACAGACATCTGTGTATCTGTAATACCTACACCTTGCATCTTTCATCAAAATGTCAGAAAAGTCAGATGATACCTTAAAACTGAGTTTATTAATGAGAGTTTATTCCAGTGCTTTTTAATTATTATTATTTTCAGCCATCCAAGGATATTCTTGCACATGGACAAACATCCTTTATCCTTTTTAAATCTAGACTTTTATTCAAAACCAGGTGTAAACACTGGAATTCGGGCAAGTTTTAGTGATGGGCTTTTGATTTGCTTCAATTTAACATAAGAGGACCTTTGCAAAGAAGCGAGCTATGGAAGCAGCTAGGGATTCGGCATCATCTTCCTGCAAAGGAGGGGATGCACAGACTTGGAATAATTTCAGACCTAGCTTTAATAATTATTCTTCTACCAGTCTTCCCCTCTGCTTCCCCTGATGAAACTGAAACTGTGGCATTTAAAAAAATATATATAACAGTTTTAGGGAACGGGCAATTTGGAAGATCTCCCATCTTCACTGTTTCTGTGTGCTAGCTGGGAGAAATTAGCAGAGAAAAGTTTCAGCGTCAGACCCGCCTGACTCGAAGGAGAATTCACAGTAATGTCAAAGAAAACCAGTTTCAGAGGAACGACATATCTTAGGATACAAGCATGATGGAGTTTTAAACTTGGGAGGTACACAAATATGCATTCCGGAGGCACCTAATTCAGGTGAATAAACAGGCAGAGCAGGTCTTCTCCATTACAGTACCTGCCTGACACTAGCTCAGACTTCACTAGCGAACACTTTCCCTGGGAACAGCCACAGGCTAATCCTGGATTTGTGTGCCCACAAGGAGTGAATATTGGCTATGCCTCTAGGGGACCCCTTTGGGTTTACTTTAATAAAAGGAAGAAATCTCAAGATCTGATGCAAAGAGCATATCCCAAATGGGCAGAAACATAGGCCTTTGGGCCTTGCACCTTGTGTAGTCTGTTCACTCTGTGCAAAATGAGTGTAAAGTACTAGCAGAGCTGCGTGCTGCCATTTTACACCAGCTTTTTACAGGTGTTGCTGACAAGGTGCAAGGTACAAGATGACAGACAATAGAGGCCCTTTTGCTGTTGCTCAGACTCCACTGCTGTTTAACTAGTTTTGGGACAATTATTTTCCAAGGGAAAAAAGTAAGGACAAAAAAGGAACCAAAACACCACAAAGAAATTACAAATTCTTACAAGCATAATTTATATTCAAGTAGCACATGTGTCTGTGAACCTCAAAGTACTTTTAAAATGTGAATTAATTAAAGCACCACAATATCTGAGAAGCAGGTATTATCACAGACATTAAAAAGGAGAGAAAACACCTTGCAAAGAAGCTAAGTCGTTCAGTTCTGATGTCCTGTCACCTAGTGCGGATGATAAACAAGGCTCTCTGATCACTAACATGTATCAAAAATCTGGTGTGAGCCTCACTTACACTCTTATTGCCTAAACCCTGGACAAACTGGAGAGTTACTGTAGACTTACACACACATACATATGCACACTCTCTCACACACACACGCATGCACACACACTCATTCCCTGGGGATGGTCTCAGGTGGGGGGGAGGTACTAGCGATCTTTATTTCCAGATGGCCACAAAGTGGTTTTATAAGCAATTGGGCAGAAATCCTGGTTGTTCTTGGCTATAAAGTCCTTTAGAAGAAGCAGAAAAATAAAACAAGCTGGAAGGTGAAAAGGGAAAATTTGGAAGAACCTTGTTTCCCGAGCCATCCTCACCTGAAGGAAAGATTCCTGCTCCCAAAGCTCACTGGTCTGCCAGGAAATAAACTGTCTACAGGTCACATCTCCAGTTGCGCAATGTTAATAACACATATTTTCCCCAAACACCTGAAGGAATCCAAGGCGTATAGTAGCGGTAGGACCATCTCGTGCATCCACCCCAGTAACAAGGTGGAAAGATGGTACCGTGAGAATTAAAGGGCAGGCTGTAAGCAAGGGGGAGGAGGGGGTGAATGGTTTGTATAAATAAAGGTAGAGCAAACATCTCCTATTTGACAGTGCCGTGACAGTACATACACTCTCATCTATACACAGGTGCCTGTCGGAGCAGCTACTGTAACCATGTTGTAAAATATTCAATGACTCACTGTGAATAACTGTCTCATTTAGAAGAATAATCTGGTGACAAGACCAACATTGTTAAGTTGTGTCAACTTGTTAGGAAAGACATAAAACAAAAATACCACTAACATCCGAGGGCTGGAGGCAATGTCAATAATTTTTTGGAAGTGAGTGGCTGGAGGAAAGTGAGGCTGGGCTCCAGCAGCTTAGCACAAGCTCAGTTTGCAGAGAGGAATGCAGTAAATGAGACCAACCATTTACAAATCAACGCCACACTGATTTACTGGGGTGAACCCACTGTGACAGAGATCCCCCTGCCTCAAAGATGAGCAGATATGTGTCCTTAAGTAAGAGATGCTGGGGACCCAGCTCTGCTATTTCTCCCCACTCTCCTCCAACATTAGTGTCTCTGCTAGAGCAAAGAGCAGGCTATCAACAGGCAGCTTCTCGTCTGACCTCATTCCCTGCTCTCCTAAGGCTAGGACACCCACTGCCAGTTTCAGCTGCTTAGGGAAACCTCTCGCACTGTGTGAGAGGAAAGAAAAGGGAGAGTGTGAGCCTCTTCTAGCTCTTCAGCCATCTTACAGGCTGGATGGACACCTGCAAAGAGCAAAACATGGTGGCACTATGGAGACTTCCAGATTGGGAAAGTGACTCCAGAGCAACACTAACACGATGTAATGTAATGTAATGTAACTAATATAATATAATATATACAATTTAGACTAGACTAATAGAATAGAATAGAATAGAATGCAATATAAAATAATGTGATTCTCCCTCCCTTCCAAATAAGAAATGAGGGTGCCTGCATGACAGGGTGCATGGGGAGTGACCAGGCCAGTAGGAAGGTGAGGCAGCAAGCCCCAGTCCAACTGGCTGCCGCTGCATCTGATTTGACTGCACTAATTGCTGTGGGTGGTTCAGGCCTTGCCCCTGACAGCACTGGGACACATCTCTGCAATCTGCTGCTGCCTGCTGCTAGCTCATTTCTCTTTGTGTGGCTGATGCACGGTGCTCTTGGCACGCTGGCCGGCTCACACACCTCAGTAGCACCTTGTGATTAACAGGCAGAAGCACAAAGGCTCCTGGCACGCTGGCCAGCTTGTACGGCCCACTAGCCTTTGCTCTCCTGTGGCATTGTGCAAAAGCTGCTAAGAGGCACAAGCTGGCTGCCAGGTGAGACAAGAAGCAGAGCCAAAATGCCATAGACCATAGGAAAAAAGGAGACAGGCCAGGAGTCAGGGAATTTAGTCTCTGTGATAGCTCTTAAATACCAGTGCCTGAAGTAACCATAAAAATAAAATCAAGAACACATATTAAGGGATTAGAATCACAGTATAATTAAGAATCTATGGAGGTCATCTAGTCCACCTCCTTGCTCAAAGCAAGACCAACTTCAAAGCTAGGTCAAGGTTGCCCAGGGTGTTGTCTAGTCGAGTTCTGAATAACTCCAAGGATGGAGATTTCACAGCCCTTGGGCAACGTGGGCCAGTGCTTGATCGCTCTCACCATGAAGAATTTTTTCTATGTATCTCATTGGAATTTCCATTGCTGCTGCTTGATTTCGTTGCCTACAGTCCTTTCACTGGGAATAGCATAGCTCCATCTCCTCTATAACCTTCTGGCAGATAGTTGGTAGAGATATCAAACAGATTCATCCCCCAAGCAAGCACTGTTCTCTCAGCCTCTCCTCATGTGACCTGACCAGCCTGGTGGTTCTCTGCCAGACTTGCTCCACATTATCTATGTCTTTTTTGTACCGCAGAGCCCCAGAATTGGAGACTACTCAGATGTGGTCTCACAAGGGTTGAACAGCAGGGAATAATCACTTCCCTTGACCTGCTGGCTACACTCTTTCTATTGCAGCTTGCCTTCACTGTTTGGATTCATACTGAACTTGCCCATTAGGATTCCCAGATGCCTTTTTGAGACTGCTCTGGCCAATCACCCCCTCTCCTGTACCGTTGCAGTTTTTATACCCCAGACGCAAGTCTTTGCATTGCCTTTTTTGAACTTCTTGAGGTTTCTGTCAGTCCCTTTCTACAGCCTGTTGAGGTCCCTCTGACTGGCAGCCTTGCTCCCAGCCTCTAATCGCTCCCCCCCAGTTTGGTGGCATCCATAATCTTGATCAAGGCTCATCCCATCCCATCACTCAGGTTGTTAATGAAGACAGTAAAGAATACAGGCCTCAGTATCAGTCCCTGAAGAATGCCACCAGTAACCATCCACCACGTGATCTTCAAACCACTGACCATTACTTTTTTAAGCCTAGCAGTCCAGACCGTTTTTCACCCACCATGCAGTCTTCCTTGCAGTCTATATCTTTCCAATTTGTCTACAGCTGCATTATGGAGACAGTGCCAAGGACTATGCTAAAGTCAAGATAGATGACATCCACTGCTTTCCTCTTATCTACCAAACCAGTCATCTCAATGTAAAGGATAATCAAGTTCTTCAGGCACAATTTGCCTTTGGTAAATACCAGCATGTTGTTTCACTGTTTTGTTCTTCATGCACTTGGCCATCGGTGCTGGGAAGCTTTGGTCCATGATCTTTCTAGGGGCTGCCATTAGTCTGACTGACTTGTAGTTTCCCAGACCTTTCTCCGTGTCATTGATCTCCACAACTCTTTAAAAAGGTCAGAGAGCACCCCCACAGTAAGACTGGCTTGCTCTCCCGGGAGCATCAGATGCCCAGCTGGTCCCATAGCCTTGTACATGCCCAGTCCACAAAATTGGTTCATAGTCTGATC